>NC_049169.1:112590348-112778214 GCF_009769625.2 Cygnus olor | reverse complement strand
TGCTCTGGTCTGCATCAAGGGCTGAATTAGCCCAATAAGCCAGAGAGGAGATAGAGTTTATACCAGTGCCTCATTATCCTGTGATACCACCAGCATGGGGGAAGAAGGAAAGTTCCTTACTTGGACTCACAGTCAGTGTCTCCTAAAAACAGAGCTGCAGATATTAGCCCTGCTCACTATGAGACCTTTTCAGAATGTGGTGGTTAGAAAAATGCATGCTGATTAGTCAAAGGAACAGCAACCAGGGCCAAATAGTAAGCATCAATAAACTCCCTTGTAAATGAGGTACATTGGGAATGGGTATGCTCTCTACAGCTTTATTCATCCCCAGTGACGCAACTGTTGAGGACCCAGATCACTGTTGTAGGAGGAAGGACAACGTGGCTGAAAAAGTACCTCGAGTCTTTCAGATAATGTGTTGCACTTTTGGTTTTGTTTATAAACTAGGTTTGGAGAGATCCTCCCTTGGACCTTCCATCTGAAACCATCTGGAGGAAAATGCTTTTGCTTTTGGCTGGTTTTGGCTGTGTTCCTGCCCCGCCACGTGGAGCTCCTCAGCCTGGGGGTCGGGCTTGGCAAACGCAGCCTCATGTCGTGAAACCCACAGCTGTGGGCAGAGTGGCTTCTCTTTGACATTTCTCGAGTGAGTAAGACCCGTCTGGAATTTCTGAAGGAGTTTCTGCCATCTCGGGTGTCTGCTGCCTGCTGCAGAAACAGTTTTTCTATGGTATTATCATAGCAAATTTTCCATGGATTGATCATCACCACCATCGCTTCCCCTACAGATAATGCATATCTGGGAATAAAGCTCCTCAGGGCAGCTACCCAGGCTTTCCTCTTTGAAAGGGTCTTTTCTGAAAGATGACACATATGGACTCACATCTTAATTTTTATTTATTTTTATCTCTGAAAACATCTGAGTCATACTTGTGTGAATAATAGTACACATTAAGGAGCAAATGATATGTCTGGTACAAGTGAGCTCACTGTCCCAGCTTACTAGACAAATGTTTATACATTCAAATAAGCAGCACACTCAGCTCCTGGGCTGATTTGCGCATGACACCCAATGTGCTGTCTGGTTACATCATGGTGATGCTGAACATGACGTGCATCAGTGGTAATAAGTGGGAGAACAAAGCTGTAGAGCAGTGTGTGGTCTGTGGCAAGGTACTGCACACTCGAGGAATCTGGCTGCTGGGAGCAGGAGTGGGGGAAAATTATATTCATGGGGTAAAATTTAGCTCCAGAAATCCAGTTTCTGAATCTGGACAGTCTGTGAACACAGTTTTCTTGTTTTTTTCCCTTCCCTTCCCTTCCCTTCCCTTCCCTTCCCTTCCCTTCCCTTCCCTTCCCTTCCCTTCCCTTCCCTTCCCTTCCCTTCCCTTCCCTTCCCTTCCCTTCCCTTCCCTTCCCTTCCCTTCCCTTCCCTTCCCTTCCCTTCCCTTCCCTTCCCTTTCCCGTCTCTAGAAAACCTTTCTAGTAATGAAAAAAAAGAGCTTGAAGATGGAAGAATATAAAATATCAAAGAATATCATACCAGAAGAATATCAAAGACTGAATATGAAGTAACTCTTGCTCCTAAATTTCTGTGTTTGTTTGTTGGTTCATTTATTTATTTATTTATTTATTTTTGGTATTAAAAATCACAAGGATATTTTAAATTCTCTGATCTTTGAATGTCTTGGAAACTTTGGCACCTCATGAATACTTAATTGTTTGTGAAAATAACATTACACTGTTCTTTTTACTAGACAGCAACCTCAGCTAAATCCTCGTCCCACTTACTGTTGACCAGAGATTTTAGGATTTAATCTGCTCACCTTTGCCAATCCCAAAAAACAAGTCAGCAACACTGTTTCAAAGCTGACCAGCAATATTCTTAGACATTAATATCCTCTCTGACATTATTGTCAGAGGCCAGATTGAACCTAGGGGTGTCTAGGAATTTGCAGCTCTCAACCCCTTTTTAAATTCTAAGATGGTTACTAATGACAGAGCTGGAAATGAGAACCTAGGAAATCAAACTGTTACGAATATTTAAACCTACAAAATTTCAACCGCAGAAAAATGTGCTCTCCCACCACTCCAGGGAAACTGTAGATCTGCCTGACCTGTTGAAGTCAGCTGTGCTTTATTCCTAGCACAGGATTTTTCCCCCTTAATCTGACAGTTTGGTGTCCTCAGGAGCAGCATGGGCATTCATGTGCCAAGGCCAGCAGCGTGCCCCAGTGCTCAAATATGAAACAGCTGGGCAGGTCTCTGGGGAGCCCTGTGAAAGGTGAAGAATCCCCCTCCAAAGACGTGGAGTGGCTCCAAGGAGACTCCTTTGCTAATTCTCCTGCTTTTCACTGCCAAAGAGCATCTCGCTGGCTACATTAATCTGCAAGATCTATCTTACTTTAACCGTATTGAAAAGGACTGATGTTTTGGGGTTGTGCTGTGCTATATTAAAATCCATATTTCAAACAATAAATGTTTTCCATTTATCCAGGCTAGTCTCTTTTCTACTGAGCCAAACTTTCAGGCAGTTAGCTAAACCTTTCAGTAATATGAAGCACCTTTTTCATCTTGTGCCAACACTGTAATGCCTCTAATAATTTATGTTTAATTTTTAATACAGTTATCTATCATGAGTAATTATGTGGGCTGCTCACAATATTCCATTTTCTGTTATGTGGTTTTTCTGAAGATTGTGGACTTAAAAAATACAGAGTAGTACTACTTTCTGTTGGATTTCCTCTAAAAAAGAAATATTGAGGCATATTTGAAGATACTGTAAGTTAGACCCTGAGAAGTCCCTTGCTCTGTCTTTAGATCTACTGATAGCAGTGTGAGAAGCAGTGTAAGCTGCTGTGATTTATGCACTGCACAGCCAGAAAAAAGGGCTGAGGAGAGTTCATCCACAGGGAGGTTTGGCTGGTGCTTGCATGTGGGGCTCAGGCTTTGGGGAGAAAATGTCACTGCAGCTACTGGTAGTGCACATCAGTACTGGGACAGGCATTCACTTTCATCTCCAGAAGCTAAGTAAAAGCTCGTCCTATCCCAGATTTACCAAACTTTCCATCTAATTTACTTTCTCCTCCAAGCTCATAAAAGTGTTGATCTCAACACTTCGTGGCTGTGCACCCCTGTTGCTGGGGGAGTGATCCTGCTGCAGTCACTGTAATTACCCAGTCATGCCTCGAGGAACTGCTGTTAACACTGCAGGCACTCTTCTGTAACATTCAGTAACTTCGGGGCTGGAGGGGTGTGATACTTTCTAGTGGCAAAATGGAAAATATCCACTCCTGGCCCAGAGCTGCTTGCACCAGGAGCAGCCACTAAGTGTTTGCCTGCCTTGAATGACAGCCTGCTTTACACGTGCAATAGGAGCAGCTGGTTTCATTAATCTGTATTTGGCAATAAACATTGATATGAGTACCAGATCTGTCTGAAGGACCGGAAACTGAACTCCTAGGGGCCATATTGTTTTCTGTCCAAATATAAATTTTGAGAAGTCTGTGCTATTTCTCTTACTCAGGAGCTCTCTCTATGAGCACTGCTCTTTTGAGAGGGAAAAAAATGTCTTTTTTTTTTTTTTCCTGGCCAGACCACAGCTTGTCCTGACATGCTCTCTGCTCTGGGAATTGGGAGTGGGATGTGTATAGGACTGCTAACGGAAACCTACACCAAGTATCTGAGCACTGGATACTTGTCAGGGACATTTCCAGCCTCTGTGTTGCTGAAGAGGCCCAGGACAATAGTGCTCTTCTGAAATGGCAGTGCTTCATGAGTGAACGGTGCATCAAACTCACACAGGTTGTCAAAGTTTACAGCTGCCTTTGTTCAAAAAAAAATATGTTAAAATGCATTTCTCCTCACAACAGAAAAACATAAATTGCTTGTTCTTATCTGAATACCTGAATGAAGGAATGATTTTCTCCATGTACAATAACTATTCTCATTGAGAAGATGTGAGTGAAACCAAATGACTGCTCCATTACAGAAGTTGCACAGACAGTGCAATAGGGGACAAAAACACCTTCCAAGAAAATATTTTCTGTATACAATTGCCTCAGGTCTGGCTGCTGAGTCCTGATCCTCAGAGAAGACCCGGGCAATACCTTCAAAAGGCAGACCTTCCTGGAAACTCAAACTAGTAGTCAAAGATGCTGCACTGGATGGGTTCACTACATTTGTTGCTGTAGTCCTCCCCCACCCCCCCATGTAGCATCACCCCATGAGCTCTGCTGGTGTGTGTTTAGGAGCTTTCCTACCAAGCTGTGGCACCTGGTTTACACTCAGAGCTGTTGTTTCCTGCACGAATATATTAACTTAACATATTGCTCACTGAGTCTTTGTCAGACCTAAAGGGGACCTTGTATGCCCACAGATTTATTAGTTTTTAATCCCAATATTCTTTGAATGAATGAAAGATATTATCTGTCCTTATGAATGCTGTGAATACCATTGGAGATCTGTAACTACAATATAGTCATCAAAGGCAAAGGACTGCAGGCTTGGCCTCTTCAAAGTCAAAGGTAAAGCTTCCTTTGATGTCAGCATCACAAGATTTAAATGAGATAAAAATACAGTTTATTTTGGTAGCAGTTCAAGATTTACGCATCATATCAGATGTTTCACCACATATATAGGTAACATTGAATAATACAAGATGTGCAGGTAAATCTAAGGCTGTAATTCAATCAAAGACTTTTGTTGATGTCTTAATCTGACAGTCAAACAGCTTAAGTAGTTTATGACCAGCAGTAGAACTCCCTTGATTGAATTACTGCATAGCCATTCAATTGCACAAATGTACTGTTATTTATATGGCGTGCCAAGGCCTGATTTTAAAGTTACCAATAGCAGGCTATAACTAATGGAGAAAGAGCAGTACGATATTACAGTGCCCCTTAAGCAAGGAAAATGAATGATGTGCACTGTGTTCTGTGCTCATGTAAAAATAATTGTTGTAGTACTGTAGGGAATTAATTCCTTAGTATTCATTAAAAGAAGGAGAACTTGAGGTTGTTAGTCAGAAATAGTCCCTGGCCCCTATACCAGAGTGTAGGACCTGAGCAATTTCCATTATTGTTAGGCACCTGACTATAGATCGGATCCACAATTTTTTTATAATTCTCCTAGATTTAAAGGATAAGAGATGAAACAAGGTGAAAATGGGCACAATAGATGAGCATGCTATAACCACAACACAAATACAGTTCTGTACAAAGGATAAAGGGGGTTTACAGAGGCCTCCCTGGCTCTCAGCACCCCTGTGCACAGGGAAGGTGCTGAGCCTCAAGCACCGATGGTGGTGAAACCCTTTACACTGACAGGTGGGAGCTCTGCTGCTGCAGCCCAGCTCTGCTCTCTTGCATCCTCCCAGGGGCTGCAGGTTTTCTGCTCTCTTCTTTCGCTAGAGAACTAGATAGCTTTACCAAGGGAGGGTCCAGAGAGCGTGCACATTCAAATCAACCCTTTTCGGAGGTGGTCAAAACTGCTCAATAGCAGTGCAGGCTGTCTGTATCATGGGCTGTCATGGCAAATTGGAGCTGACAGCTAGAAACTGCTCACATAGATTTCCTATTGCTCCTTTTAACCAGCCTGTATTAAATTGCACCAAAAGGGCTGACAGCCTTAAAATCCATGCCATTATATCACATTAAGGGCTACAAAAATCTGCCTGCTTTCACAAATTTCAAAGTCAATTGATATATAAGTGTAGTAGACATCCTATATCCTAGAGACACAGTACAACCAGAACACGTATGTGCGTGTTCATTCTGCCTCCAGGACCATCTGCAGTTCTCAACTATTGCCCCATATCAACATTTCCGAGAATCCTATACATAAAGGAAATTCTTTTAATATAGGGAAAATAACTACAGGCATGAATATTTCCTTCAGGAAGCCTTCTGACAGGACACGTTTTTTGAAGGCAGTATTATTACTTATCTTGGACTCATTAATTACAAGAGTAGCCTGTATATGTATGAACACTGCCATTGAGGAAAAAGATACTTCTTGTTTCAGTAAGGTATGAAGATGAATACTTGCATGTCAGGTAGAATAAGGACTCAGTCACGTGTATCCTAGCAGACAAGACAGCAGCATAGCCTCTGAAATACAAAATTTTAGAATATACTAAAATGCTGATGAGGATAAAAGCAAAAAAAAAAAACACCACAATATACACGTATGTGAAAGAAATTGTATGACATTGTCTTTTCTCAGTCATGAGATTTTATCTAAGCCAACATAATTCTTAACATACAACTTCTTCAAAATTCTTCCTCTAAAACAACTCCATCACCTCAACAAAATTACTGAGCATAACAGCCAGTATTCCATAATCAGCTCAGCACAGAAATGCTCATGCCAGTACGCTGGTGGCAAAATCATCTTTTTCATAAAGCTTGTGATACATTGCCATTGTCATTCCCTGGTTAGTTGTGGAGGTGGGACTGAACTGGGAATTATGGCTCTGCTCCTTTGGTCTTTAAATCAAGCGTGTTGCTCTTGCTATCCTGACTGTTATAAAGTCAGCAGACTGTCACTTTCTAGGGAACACCAGCAGAAGATAATTTCTTTTTAGGTCTCGAACTATCCCCCTCTGGATTCAAGTGAATATAAATAATATATATCAAGGACTGGTAGATAAGCAAGCTACCTCACACATGTAGACCCTTGAAAACTAATCAAGCTTCCTTCCTGAAAGGGACTTTTATTGGAAGTCGGATGACCCTTAGTTTGACATTTGAGAAAAAAAGCAGCTAAAGGTACTTAAGCCATGCTCCTCTTGTCTCCCTTCATCAACAAACAAGAAAGAAAATTATTCATGTCATCCATGTCACATCTTTAAAAGTCCTTTGCATTATCAAACCTCAGCACATGTAAAACATGCAGCACACAAAAGCAGTTAAATTTGACATTGTATATATTGTGGTTTCATCAGTTCCTTTGGTCACTGAACTTTGGAGCAGTCTGCTCTGAATCCTGAGAAGAGCAGCGGGACTTCCATAGGTCACTCCAGCCTGTTGCAATGGCAGCCTGACCTTGGCATTACTTGAAAGGAAAATGATCTCTTCTAAGATTGGGAGGGCCAACTCACTAGCCTTCAAAACTCTGTGGTCTAATAAAGTAGATAAACCCTTTGCAGAGGAAAATAAACAATTAACAGAACTGGTTATGTCCTCAGCTGTGTTAGAGAGATTACATCATGACTTATACACACAAACACACACATTATATAAGGATGGATCCTAGTTTTATACTTCATACCCAGAAACCAAATTTTCAGTAGATACATGTTGGTTCAGCTATTTATTTATTTTTAAAGTGCTTGATTTAGTTGGACTAAATGATCTTAGAGGTCTTTTCCAACCTGAATGATTGTATGATTCTATGATGTGGAGAGTAATAGGATGTGATTTTAGTAACTGAACTATGGATGGCTTTCCTGGATTTCAATTTTTATCACAATCAAATATGTCTCTTAAAGTCTCTTTCTGATTCTGAAAGCTGTGTGTTTGGGAGTCACCCTTAAGGTCATTGTTGACTTCTCCAATCCGATGTTATATCAAGGACTAACATTGATTTTATAGGGGTGTGATAATTTCCATTGTGTCATTCAATACCAGTAACAATGAAAAATCAGGTCAGTTGATATTAATATTGCTAAAAAAGGGTTCTTGCACTAAGCAAGAGGGTCAGCTGTGGCTTTACTTCAGATCATAAAAAGCAGAATGTCTCAAAAGCAGCCTGGGAGGTCATTTGTGACTCAGAGCTCTGCACCAGTAAAAGCACTGGTTCTCCCTCACCCATGAGAGCCATCAGTCTATCCAGGCTAAAGTCCCAGAGATTTAAGAGCATTTCCATTCAGTAGGCCAAAATTCTTTGGCCTCTTCTCTTTACACACCCCACAAGGCACTTGAAATTGCAGTGTCTGATTTTATGCACCAAGTCATGTAAACATGTTCACTATTTATATCACTAGCAACTGTAACAAAGATTTAATCCTCAAGTTTCCAGGGAGAGAAGAGCCGTGTATATTCCAGCTCTGCTGCCTTCAGTAGATCTTCTCCAAATAGATGTTGAGTTCGTGCCAAGAAAGTGGTCCATCCTTGATTGAACACTGTCTGCATAGCTTGGACAAAATTGTGTACAGCTGATTCTTTCTACGTTAGGATTAATGGGGCATAAGCAAGCCTATAGCTAACAATTAGGTTGTTTCAATCAGTCATGACAATCAACAGCCCTGTAGGAAACATGGTTATCAGACACACATTACGGAAATGTGAGGAGTAGTTAAATGAACTAGCAACTCTTAATGAAATAAAACTTTTCTGTACTGCTTTCTGCATCATTTTTCCAGTCTGAGCAGAACACCTTTCAGCAGTAGACTCAGTTATGTTCCAGTGTAATTTCACTTTAAATATCACTTTTTTTTTTCCCCTGTTTTATTGCTTCGAACAATGTCAATCAAATGGATTTGAACTTTTTGCTGGAATGCTTAAGTTGTTGAAAATGTTACAGCCCGCAGTATGCATAACTGCAATAATTGAGTTTGGTTTTTTTTTCCATGTTGCATAAATTAATTCAAAATCTAAAGTAATTTTAAGGTAGTAAATACATAATGATCAAGCAGGACTTGCAGAATTAAGAAGGTACTGAAGTCATAGTGATGATCAAAACTTCCAGAGTCTAAACAAACTTGGAAGAGAATCATTAAATCAATGCTGGTTTTAATTTTATTTTTCTTACCAAAAGAAAAAAAAAAAAGGTCATGAATTCTTATCAAGCTTCCTTAAAGGACAGCTTGGCATTGGCTCTGACTTCTTAAAATTAAAATTATATCGATTTTCCGTTTTATTAAATAAATGTTTCTCCCTGAGCTTGCTTTAGGAAAAGAAAAATGTTTTCAGTGCAATTTTCTGTCCAGCCATTGCCTGGATTTTGACTGTGGAATGCACATCCACATCAAAATTAAGAGACAAAGGGATTACTGAGGACAGCATTTGTTCCAAGTTCCTGGTGGCACGATGCAAGTTTCGCCCTCACAGACATACAAACAAAATGCAAGTGCTGTCATGTTACCCTGCACCACACTTCCTTTAAGAACTGTCCGCAAACGTTTGCATTCATGTTGAGGAAAGAAATTGGTGTGGTACTCCAACACACTGTAGAACACCTTCCCTCCGTGTCCTCCTACCCCTGTACCCCACTTTGAACAGCTCTGAGCGCTTCTCCTGCAGCTTGTTAAACATGAACCGATGCTAATGCTCCTACTGGTACAGTCTGTCTCCTGCTTCCAAATTTATTTTATACATGCACTACTAAAAATTATAGCTGTATGAAAGTGGAACTTTGAACACCGTTGAATCCTTCTAGATTAAAACTGTTAAATTCTAAATGGGTAAAGTTACAAATTATATCCATTAGGACTCCTTAGCTTCTTTTGGATCTTTGTAGTTTAGGAAGAGTAGGAAGACCTTTTCTAAATCTGTCAGCTATTAAAAGTATCCTTTCACCTCAGGGGCAAAGAAGCATTTCTGAACTGGAAAGATTAACCCACGCTGTCCTTGTGCTTTATATTGAGGATGGAGAACAAATAGCTGTTGAGGTGAAGCATGTAGTGGAATTTGGTGCAAGATCCCTTACTGCCTTCCTGTTCTCGTGTAGTGGACAGTTTTCCTATAAGATACGGGAAGAGCTCCTGACAGGTCAGTATTGAATAAGATGGTCTCAAAAGGAGCTATTAGTACTTTCTGTAATGCTGTGTGATTGAAAATGAATGATTTCATAAGATAGCTATTGTATTATTTGCATAAAGGATTTTAAGACAAAATTTAAGCCCTAGGAAGGTTCCAAAAAACCTTTCTTTGTTTGAAAAGGGAGTTAAGACTGTTAAGCAACATAACATTTTTACTCCATTGTATAATTTACAAAACTCAAGCACTCAAGAGCAAGGAAATGAATAATTAAGCAAGATCATTAATCTCACACTACCCACATGATAAACACAATTATCAATCTTATCAACCGTGTAGAAATGAACATTTCATCACAAGGACTATCACTGACTCTAGCTACAAAACATTTCACCAAAAACATAAAATAAAACTGTCCTGAAAAACACAATTAGCTGTGAAGGTGTCAGTGACACAGATCAACAGGGCCACATGCAAATCTGATTTCAGTAAGTCTCAGTCTTGCATTCCAGTTTTTCCTGATTTTCTGCATGTATTTTTTTTTCTTGTCAAATTCCTATGTCAGTTGGTAAGTAGTTACTAGATAACATTTTTAAAGAAAAGCACTACAATACCAAATTAAGGATAAAGCAATAGAAAAACACTCCACAGGGAACAGCTAATGCTGTTTTGCTATGGTGTAATAGCTAATTCCTTGAAGCAGACATAATAGTGGATGAGTTAGAGTTCACTGAAATCAAAAGAGGCAGGGCCTCACATGTTCCAACTGCCATCCTCTGTAAAGCTCAAGATTGGAAAAAGTCTAAATTCTGGCCATGGTAAAGCTGAGCTCCCAAAGTGTGGAGGACAAGGTCACTGTGCCAACTCTTCCTGCCAAAGTGCAGAAGACATTTTGGGATTTAATAAGTTACAGCTATAGCCTGTAGGTTATGTTGGGAGCAGGATATGGAACTGCTGCAACGCCATCCGCTGAAACAAGCTCCTGCCAAGCTCCCTGGGTGGCTCATATGGGTATGTAGGTGGTGGGAAATCAGCCACAGATGGCACTGTTTGAACTGTCTGAGCATTTTAGATTTACCTACTGGCCAATATGAAATGAGCAATGTCCTCATCTATCCATTTTCTTACTTTAAAATGCCTGGCTTTTGCAAATGGCATGAGAGGTGAGTAATTTTTTGCTGTTACGTATCAGCTTTAACAAGCTTTTGAACCAAAACTATTTAATTTTCTGTGACAGAATTGGGAGAAAATGGAAGGTTAAAAAGAGCTGCCTGAAATCATGCTCTCCTGTCATATGTTTGAGACAAATTTTTGATAGAAGCAAAGTAATACTATGAGCTCTGATTTGGAAGCATTGGCCACATTTTAGAAGGGAAATATAATTTTAGCTTTTGAAAGAATAATAATTTCTTTCCAGATTCATTCTTTTTCACTGGAATTACATAAGAAAACACCTTCTCCCTGGTATTTTTTACAGGAAATTCCAAGAAACTGAGCTTTCCTACCTTACGGTATTTCCATAAAAACATTCTCTCCTACATTATTTTATTTAGGAGCAGCTAAAAATACCTTTTCTTGAGTTACAATGTTTGTAGCAAAATAATTGAGAATATCCTTCCTAGACTTGCCAGCTGTGTGGATACTCCAAATTACACTTAATTTATTGTAGTTATTGCTTACATGAAACATTCACATAAAGCTTTTATAAACATGATTCTGGGATTTTTTTAATTTTTAATTTTTATTTTTTGGATAGCAAAGGGAATGTGATGTTCCTGGCTATGTAAATATTTTTTTCTCTAGCTCTTTTCCTTTCCCACTGACATTTCACATTTTATCTTCTGACGGATTGTTTCTCACCTCCTCCTTCTTCCCCCTCAACCGTAGGACCTTTACCTTGCCCAGAGAAGGCTGCTAAACCTCTAGGGTTGCTTATCCGTGCTTCACGGTCCTGTTTCAAGTAATTTGATTGAATTCAAAGATGTCAGAATCTCAGCTCTTAGAACTTAATGTAATTTTGCTTGTTTTCAGTTTCAAACGTAGTCATGTTCTATGCCTTGAAGAGATTCCCATGCAAGCTGCACTGGGTCCACATGTGGGCAAGTAACCATAGGTAAACCCCAGCCCCTCTGGGGTCCGTGGAGGCTCTCCTGAAGACATGTCTTCAAGACATGTAAGATGTCAAGGCAAGATGTAATTAAGGGCACATACTCCGAAGCAGAGCTTGAGGGTTGCTTGGCCTTCTCTGCATGCCCGTGCAAATTTTGCAGAGCAGAGCTGTTTGGAGCAGGGGACGGCTTTCACCCACAGTCTGCAGGGCAGGGCTTGGCAGCCCGGCCTGTCCCACCACCCCAGCCAGCAGCAGGGCTCCTCCCCGGGGGCAGGGCTGGCCAGGCCTGGGTCTGGCTCTGTGGGGCCCATGGTCAGGCATGGCAGGGCTGTGGGGAGCTGGAGCCCAGCCCTGCAGCGGCCTTGCTGGGGCTGATGGCCCTGTTACTGATGTAGGGTCCTGGGCCTCAGGCAAGTTGGGGAGCTCTGGGGGTAGGCAGGAACAGGCAGGGCTGGTGGTGCCACCAGGTCCTGGACATGAACATCAGTGAGCAACTAAGCCTTGGGGAGCTGCAGTGCTTGGAAGGAGAGGGGAGGCTGGGAGAGCCAGGATCTCCAAGAGCATTCATGGAAGGACAAGGCCGCGGAAGCTTCCTGCAACATGGCCTAGGCAGCTGGTGGCTGTCAGGGCACGTGCGGGGAGTCCTTGTCTCTAGCCAAGCCCAGGGATTTCAGTAGGGTTGGAATTCCTGTCCGGCTCCTAGGAGAAGGCTCTTCTTTGCTAAGCCCGCCAGATCCTCTTCTCACAGCCAAGACAGTATGAGGACTTGCAATGATCATGCTGCAGGCCATTAGCAATTCTTGTACCTCAGGTGACTTATTAATATCTTATCTGACAAGTCAGATTTAAATGCATGTTGAAAAATGACTTTATACTGTCGGAGCTCATTAGGTTTTATGCGCAAAACAAAATCATTATTCAGGGATTTGGAACTGCTTTACTAAAGTGGGCATCTATTGAATATCCTCAAAGCAATTCTTCCTTCTAATATGGTAATTCGTTATCTGTATTTAATTATCTGCAAGGTGAAAGGTTGCTGGGCAGTGTTGTTCAGCAATAGCCCAATGGAAATTTTTAAGTACTTTCACTCTGGGCTGACTGTCTTTACAGATCAATCTTACTGCTAATGACAACCAATACTTTCAGATGTGATTACAGACTAGCTCCATCTTTTCATGAGCCGAGACTCTTTGGAATCATATGTATTGATCTTTTTAATAGAAGTCAAGAAAAATGAAATTACTGTGGCTTCTTTTTGCAAAACTATGATAAATGGGAACTTGGAAAGTTACAGAAGATTTTTTTTTCTGCTGTGGATTATTTTAATCACTAAAAATGATGGTCTTTTTAATAATGTTTGTCTTTCCATTATGCACATTTGCAGGAAAGCCAAAACTTATTTCGGTATTACTTTATATAACCACATTTAAGCAAAGACATGTCAGAATTGCCTGCTGGTATATTTAGGTAACTATGCAGTAGACTCTGGGCAAAAGGAGAAAGCTGCTTTTAGATTCCAAGAGATTGTAATTTCTCAACATCTTCAACTTTCATCCAATTTTTAGAGCAGTGTTTTGGATGTCTACAATCAAATATTCATTTGTTTCTTATATAGGGCTTACCCTTCATTGCATGTAATATTTTGAGAAGAGACTTTACATATGTACATTTTCTTTCTTTCTAAAAGTCTCTTTCTAGCTTTCACCTATCTAATTTTCAATGGAAATACATTTCACATGGCTCTGCCTTTTGCTTCATTCCTTTGTTCATGTTTATAAACCTTTAGTATTTTATAAAAAAAAAAAAGAAAAAAGTGCCTGTTTTACCCTGCCCCTGAGTCCTAGCAGACAGTGTTTTGACTGTATATTATTGCTATGAACCACACTGAGAATAACATTTTCAAGCTTTGCTTGTCATTCTTGTGTCAATAGAATGGAAATAAAAATGTGTTAGGTCTCACGTTAATTGTAGCTATGCCTCTTAGATAAATTTAATTGCAAAGGTGGTGGCTGAGATAAATCTTAGTGACACAATGGCAGAAGAAAAGATGGATAAATCATCGCAGCGATGGGAGATATATACTAGTGGTTCTCACTGGTATTAATGGAAGCTGGAAGATACACACATGACCGACATATTTAAAAGCAGAGGCACTGGCAACTCTCCTCAGTTTGAAGGGCAGTGTCATGTTCTCTTATTGCCTGATTGATCTCTAATTCTCTTCAATCATCTGTGTTGTAAATCCATGCTCTTTTCAGATATATTTCCACAAAGCAATTTCCTACTTTTTTAATAACCCCTCCATAATTTTTTAACTTCCTTTTTACTTTTCATTATGCCTCTTGTCACAGCAGTCTTCTATACCCAATCATTTAGTTTTATTGCTGTCCTTGAAACTCAATATTTTTCAGTCAGATTACTTTCTGAACACTGTGGTAACCTGTAATCTCACTGTTTTCAGAGGACCAGATTTAACATCTTTTTTTGCATATAGTCAACTTCAGAAGGTTTTTTTATTTTATTTTATTTTTTGGTTGGTTGATTGGTTTGGTTTATTTAAAGTCATGATACACAAATCTTAGGTTTGGCTCAGGAAGTTTCTAAACTTTATATGATTGGGAGGGTACTTCAAGTGCACTGTATGTCTGCCTTGCTTTGTTTCTGCGCTTTTCGTAACCTCCTGCTAATGTCCATTGTTGGAGACATGTTACTGAGCTGTTTTGGATAGACCCAGCTGACAGCTGACGGCTCTATCCCATAGTATTCTTGCTCTAGCAGTTCTTGCTGAGTCTAGTTTTCTTTGAATATCCTGTTCACAGGAATTATTATACTCACAGTGTTAAAAAAAACAAAACACCAAATCAAACAACCAGACAACCAAAAAACCAACACTTCAAGTTCTCACTAATTACAGTTTTATACTGTATCTTTTTGTGATGGACTAGATTTTTTAAAAGTAAGCTTTTACATTTCATATAGACTGGGGTCTGTAGTACAGATGGACTAAAGCAGGTGATAAAAACATTTTTTGACATGCTGTATTCAGCTGCAGACAATCCATTACTTAAATGAGAAATCTGAGTTAAAAAAGCTATCATCTAATAATTGCTTTAGGTATACCTTACTATTTTCATTAAAAATATTGAATAATGTTTCAGAATGTCTTGCAACCATTCCTACTCAGTCAAAACCATCCAGGATTTTCTGTAGCTTTTTGAGACTTTGTTTTACACAATTGTGTCTGACTAATTTTACCTAGGAAATCTGTCCCTTTGTTACTTAATGAAGACGTGAAATTAACCACATTAGGAAGATGACTGTACAATTACATTGCAAAATATTTATTTTAGTATATCTGGAGAAGTCGAGTTATTCTGCCTGTAAAAAACATTTCTTGGAAAAATAATGGACTGTCTCAAAGATGCCTTTTATTGAACACTAGAAGCTTATTTGTTGCATTAGCATGTTGAAATAGAATACACTAATATTGCCAGTTGATGATTGCCAATCATCAACTGAAAGATGATTAACATTGTTAAAGTAGTTCTGTGAAACAGT
This sequence comes from Cygnus olor, assembly GCF_009769625.2. NCBI lineage: Eukaryota > Metazoa > Chordata > Aves > Anseriformes > Anatidae > Cygnus > Cygnus olor. The sequence continues at coordinate 112,762,848 of NC_049169.1, read as the reverse complement.
GGCTTTGTCATAGATTTCTTTTTTTGACATGTAATATGTAATACATAGACAGTATAAATGTTCTTCCATTCTGTTTATCTGAGTTTTCAGCTCATTTGTTTAGGTTAAATATTTTTCTTAGCATGCATAGTAGGGAACAAGCACTAAAATTTGTTATAACATGTCCAGAACAATCTGGATTAAATAACTCAACCACTCAGTTTAATCCATCTAACACTTACGCACATAAGTGAATCTACTTATGTGAATATATCCTTTAAGCTCAAAGGTCCAACTACTCCTGTGCTTATGTGTGACTGGATCCCTTAAGGATCTCCTTATTTACTTGAATGAAACAAATAAGCTCTCTCTGAGAGTCCATATCACTTGTGTGTCAAGAGAAGGAAGACTCTGCTGTTGCTTTGAGTTTTTGAAACGTTTTCTTCTGTAATGTACACTTTTATGACATGAGCCTGAAACAAGGGCTAGTTGTAGGAATAGTGGTTTGCATGTAGAATAGTTTGCAGGATTAGACAGGATGTCATTTTATTTTATTTTTTCCATGGTGTGGCTGAGTTTCTCATCTGAGCAAGAAGGAAAGACTGGTGAATTGAGATAGGACAACCTTAACTAGGGTGATGTAAGCTAGAGACAGTTTTCAGCATGTTTTTTCTCAGCTCCCCTTAATTATTATTATTATTTTTAACGCAATCTGTAAAATTTGTTTCAGTCTACCCTCTTACATAATAAATGCACTAGTTCCTTTGCTAAAACGAGAAAGAGGAGGGGATGTGCCTTCTTTCTGATTAACTGTTGAGAAGCTTGCCTCTACATCTCCTTGAAATCTCCGCACTTGCACAGCTTAGGGAGAAAATTCATCAGTTTTGCTTGTCTAGAGCTTTACTGTCATTCTTTAGCACCGTTGCTGTTAGGTATGTGCAGCACCCTGGTTGTGTGACAGCTAGTCACTGTTCCATTTCTAAAGACTTTGCATGTTATTATGGAATCTGACAGGTCAGTACCAAAGCTTATAGCATACTTCAGAAGTACACAAAAGTTATTGCTAAAAGTCATCATTTCCTTGAAATTAGTATGTAGTGGTATCAAAGACCTGCTGTTACTTCTTATTTGAATGACAGAGAAAAATAGTTTATCTGTCTATCTATCTATCTATCTTCTGTAGGTAGTGCTGCTCAGTAAATTTTGTCAATGTTAAATTTTAATTGTTCTGTAATTTGGAAAGAAAGGTGATTATGGAAAAGAAGATGGAAAATATATATAATATATATATAACATATATATAATATATATGTTAATTAAGGATGTGAAGGAGGGAGGGAAGAGAAGGAAGGCTTTTGGCAGAAAAGATGAGAGAGACAAGGGCTGAACAATGATAGTGAGAAGATAAATCATCTTCCACCAGGCATCCTGAGTGCTGCCGAAGCTTTACAAAGAGTTACATCCTACAAGACTAGGTAGCTATGAACATGAACTGCATGCAGTTCATCTGAGGTGGTCTCTTTCTCCAACTTACGTGCTACTTAAATGAAATCTGTGAGCTGAGTTGCATTTACAATATTTAAGACTAGAATTCTGGTTATCTCGGAAAGATCTGATATTCTGATATGGCAGTGAAACAGTTAAATATGTTCTGTGTATCCCCGGAGGAGTAATTCAAACCCTAGTTGTTTAAAATGGGAAAATATTTGGTCTGGTAAAGAATTTTTTCCATTCAACTATTTTTTATGGAAAACTTTTTTTTTGATGAAACAATATTTTTCAAAAAATGAAAAGTCTTTAATGGAAATCATCTGTCTAGTTTTTTTTGTGTGGAAAATCTTGGCTTTTTATTGAAAGAAGAAATTATAAAGAAGGCAGAAAAAGAGTACTTCAAGAAAGATCCCCATATTTGGAATGTAGAGGTGACTACACATTCTTCTGGCTGATAAGTCGTTCCAACTAACAAATGTCAAAGCTGGTATTTTCCAAAAGAGCACTCAATCCTGTGCATGTCTAAGAGTAAGTGGTCAGAACAGTACTGAAACATCTTTCTAGTGAGGGTTCCAACTCTGCTTCCGTTGAAATAAATGAAAATATTCTTATTGACTACTGTAGGAAGAGAACTGGGGTCTGGGGTCTAGGGCTTGCATGAATACACTCTGTGCTAAGGAAATGAATGTTAGGAGACTGACTGCAGCCAATATCCAACAAAGGGAAATTCATGTCTGCAAATGGAAGTATGACAGTTGGCAACAGACTCTAAAAGAAATTGTTTTCCCTCTAGAATTTGATAACTGTTAATTCTTCATGTACTTGGCTCCCTCCAATGAACACACTACTTTTCACTGATAAGGAATTCATATTGTTAAACTCTACATGAACTCAAAAAATATTAATGTGTAAATGCTTACCAGCAAATACGAACAGCAAATGTCAGAGAAAATTTAATAATTGAGCATAATAAAATAAGCTTGTTTTTGGAATCTTGCTTTATATGTTTCTGAAAGAACAATCACTCTTACAAAATCTAAGTCAGGAATGAAATGTAGTGTATGGCTAATTAGGAAAGGATCGATGGATTTAGCAAAGCCATAGTAGTTCTTCTGAAGAAACAGTAGTTTAAAGCAGTGTTGATTTAACAGTGTGCTTGGTTTATCTACCTGTCTGCCTTGTGAGGGACAGAATATTTAATACAATGCTGTGGTAAAGATTTGACCTTGATGAGAGGTATGGTTGGTCAACTGATCTCTTGTGTGAGGCTCCGAGTGGGGAAAGATGTTGATCTGAAATGAATGCTGACAAAACCTTTGTGTCACTGTAGCCTACCATGACATACTTCATCTACACAAATGACTTCACATTTGTTATGTTAGAAATGGTTTATAACATTAAAATACATGAATAGTACTATTCTTTGTCTGTCTATCTAAATGAATCAATGATGACTCAATTAGCTCCAGCCTACCCCCGCTTCCTGTGAAGGAGCAAAGGAAAGAGAAACAGCAGCAACTCCACAGCCAGGCACATAGTGAGGAACACAGCTCATGGGTATGTCTGAAGAAAGTGAAGTGAGGAAAGAAAGAAAGAAGGAAAGAAAGAAGGAAAGGAAGGAAGGTAGGAAGGAAGGAAGGAAGGAAGGAAGGAAGGAAAGAGGAAGGAAGGAAGGAAGGAAGGAAGAAAGAAAAAGAAAGAAAGAAAAAAGAAAGAAAAAGAAAGAAAGAAAGAAAGAAAGAAAGAAAGAAAGAAAGAAAGAAAGAAAGAAAGAAAGAAAGAAAAAGAAAGAAAGAGAGAAAGAAAGAAAGAGAGGAAAGAGTATCACAAAACTGGAGCAGATAAAACAGGGAATTGACACGGGGTATACTGTAAGACACAGGTGTTCAGATATTGAAATAAAGGGGGAGAAGGAGGCAGAAAGGTCAGAAACCTTAGAGAGATTAGCAGAGGAGAAAATGGTTGCGTGTATGGGCTGTGCAGAGGATGGGACTGGCAAAGAAGGCAATGGAGAGAAGAGCAAATATAAAGGTGACCTCAGCTGATCATATGTTTTTCAAATTCAGAAGTTCCATTGCAAATTATGGACAAATTCTTGAAAGATGGCCCCATCATTTTCTAGCATGGAAAGCAATAGGCAAGTGGTAGGCCACTATTCCACCTTTAATTAGAGAAAAGCTTGACAAACTCTGCAGCAAAACATGCTTGCATTTGCTAGAAAAACCAGCTCCATCTTCCTGATAAGGCCTGCCTCATCTATTCTATGCCAGGGCTGCAGAGGATCCTGTCTTCATGTTGATCCTGCAGGAAGTCCAGCAGAAACCTGAGGCCAGTGAAGATGAAACTCACTTCCATCCCATCCCATCCCATCCCATCCCATCCCATCCCATCCCATCCCATCCCATCCCATCCCATCCCATCCCATCCCATCCCATATCCCATATCCCATATCCTCCTGTCTCTCTTAGCCTGCTCATTGTATGCCTTCAGAAATGTCTCACTTATGTCTCTCCTATTTTTGTTTTCGTGGTAGGATGAGCAGTACTACCACCACTGTGACATTTGTGTCACATTGTGCTTTTCTTCTCAGCAGGAACTGTGTGTTATTCCAGTTACTTTAAAGATGTCCTGTGCTGTTTACATGGCATGCATCAGTACTGCAACATACAGAAACTTCCACTCTCTTTTCAGTTTTCTTGGATCAGGTTGAAACAGTAAGTCAGAACATTTTTTTACTATTCCTTCTCTCTTGTTGAAGAGTCAGTTTGCAGTCTCTTTTTTTTCCCCAGCAATACAGTGAAGAAACAGGTGGCAAATATCAGGACAATGTCTGAAAAATGCGGTCCAAATGAAATCTTCTTTCCTGTAACATCTCATGGTATCTGTGGACTATAAAATTTAATCAGATGATGAAGAAGAGATGGCAAACTTTGCATTTGACATGATCTCTCTTTGTATTTTCCTTCTAATTATTTCCATATGCATCTCATCTGAAAAAGTATTTTTCATCTGTTTCTTCATCCTGAATAGTCCTATACTATTCTTGAATAAGGGTGAGACAGCCTTAGCCAAAATCTTCTCTGTGAGAATGCAGTGCTGAAAAGCACTTGATTTAGCTGTGAAGTGGGAATAGTGGGGACAGGCTAGACCTAGTTTTAGGGTGGCTGTCCACATTTTCTGTTTATGAGTGTGAAATCCAGGATAATAGGATATGCTTGATTTCAGAACCCCTTCAGCATGTCAAGGTGTGTTATTCTTAATTGCAGCCCATGTCTACTTTTCTTTTTTCTTCTGGTGAGGACCTATTCATAGAATTTCTGAATAGTAGCAAATATTGCATGTTAAACACAACAAGAATAGGTTACCACTGGCAATTCTCTTATAGCTGCTTCAGACTTCAGTCTTCTGCAGGGTCGTAACATCTGCTATGCATTTATAGAATTCCTACTAATATATTAAAAAGAGTAGATTTATTACGTGAGTGTCAAATTCTGGAGATTTTTCCACGTGCTGAAACTGGTCAGTGGGTTATCCTGAAAAAGCTAAATATAGCTATTTCTATATGTTTTGCATATAACATCTTGCTCAGTACTGCTATTTTGATCACTCAGCTCAAACCAGACTCCACAGCAAACAATGGAAAATCTCCCTTTGTTTGTAGGACTGGGCCTCAAGGCTTATTTCAGTCCCAATGAAACCATGTGCAAGGAAATTTACTCCTGTGCATGTTTCTAGACCCAGAATACAAGCTGGTAGGAAAGGTTTCAAGGGAACTTGCCCAAGTCTTAAAAACAGATTTAAAAAAAAATTTTTTTTTTTAGTGAGAATGAACCAACTTTTGGAAAGCATTTATAATGAGAAAAGTTATTGAGGTACAGGCTAGACTCTCTGGTCAGACCTTAAGCTGAGCATCTTAGAGCTGCCTGGTAATTCAGGGTGTCAGCTGAAATGAAGGATGTGATGTACATCTTGCAAGCCCTCTGGATGCATTTTGTATGAAATCCTTTGCTGGGCAGGAGCAGAAGCTGTCTCTGCAGCACCGTGATCTGACCAATTGTGATTTAGGTGAATGAGGAGCAAGAAACCAAACTCCTGTTCCCCACATCCTGAAGATGTGCTGTGAGTGACAGGCTCCTGGCTACTTTGACAGAGCATCCTCTTCCCACTAGCTCATCATGGAGGTCTCAGCTCTTTTTGTCTCCTAAAAAATGTCTGTGGGATGGGAAAATAGCTTCCCATTTTTGCACTGGTCACAACCCTTAGTGAAATCAGCAAGGGCTGGTAATGCAGATTTCTTGTGCCTCTTCTGTTATGATCTTTATTTGCCTAGTGGGTGGATGGTGATGACATTTCCCTACAGGAAAATATTAACTGCATAACCTTTTCCCTCTCTCAGCTCATCATCGTCATCGTTGTTAGCATTGTCAGACGTCAAGTGCCCCAGTTTGAAGTCAGCAGATACTCCTCCTGTCTGGGCCAGCAGCACTGCCAGCAACGCCCTGGTGATCCTAGCCTTCTGAGTGCCACTCTTTGTGAGACTCCTAGCCATGTTTGACAAAAAAAATAAATGTTTTTCATGTACAACTAAGAAAATCTTTGGTCAAGATAAACAGCTTCCCCCCCACCCCCCACCCCCCACTTGCCTGCTGCCAGGAAGCTCTAAATAGAGTCTCTGTAGTAGTCTTTTTTTTTTTTTTTTTTTTTTTTTTTTTTTTTTTAATAACTTCACATTGGAGCTCAGTCTTGAACTCTAAGCCAGAAAGTCTAAGCTGTGTTGGAACTGCTGAAAGGCCACAGACCTTGCTAAAAGTTCAGGTATTTCAAAGCCTTAAGAACACATGTTATCATTTACTTCACACATTTAGAGAGAGAAACTCTACTGATGCCTTCTCTCTCCCTCTGATAAGACCATCTTTGCCCAGTGAAAAATTATCTGAAAAATAGCCTTTCGTGCTTTGTTCCCACCAAGACTTTATCAACCGCAGCAGTGTGTGGTGAATCTCATGGCAGCCAGTTCTTCTGTCATTACAAAGGCAGTAGCATTCTGGCCTGTGCATTTGCAGGAGGAAAGGTGAAGAGCCAAGCAGAGCACTGACTTCTGTTCTTAAAAAGCCGAACAGAACCAAGTCCCTTGGTGATCTTTGCAGCCTGGCTCATGAATTCTTAGTGCTAGTAAAAATAAAGAGCATGAAATGCAGCTTTGCTGATCAGCTCACATGTTTGGGTGTATACAGAAGGGTATAACACATGTTGAAAGGAAGATCAACTTAGCTGTACTGGAATGTGTGTGCAGAAGTATTTTTTTAGCTTTTTTTTTAATTCAAACATTTTTATGTGGATTACAAAAAGATAAGAAAGGGCTGTAGTAGTGTTGGCAAAAGGCAGAGGTACCGGACTGAGTTGTGCATAATTTCTGGTGGTGCTAAGAGCGCAGATTGCCCCATCATGGCTATAAGAAGACAACAGGGCCTGGAAAACAGCAGAGAATCTGGATGTGAAAACGAGAAAGGGAGGCAAGATGTAGTTACAAAAGCTAGGGAGACAGACGGAACAATACTTAGATGCTGGTCAGGGGCTTGTGAGAGGAGGAGCAGAGGAAATGGATGCAAGTGCTGGAATGATGGAGGTGAAGTAGCTGGTGGTAACAGGAGCAGCTAAGAAAAGAGAAGTGTGATAAGAAGGGGAAGGAGGGCTAGGAACAAACATTCAAGCATTAAAGAGGAGGCAAATGGGTAATAATATCTCTAAAAATATAGTTGGGAAATCAGTTCATGAGGAGTCCTCTTTTTTTCTTTTTTTCTTTTTTTTCTTTCAAAGTTAGTTACTATTAACAGATGTTGAATAATGTTGCACAATGCCCAGATGTATTTGGTTTCCTCTATCCTATTCCTGGCATAAAATGTTTACTTCATAGTGTGAGAAAAAGCTACTTTGCTATCATCATATGTCAGGAAAGAGCACTAGAAATGTTTCCCTAGGAGGGGGCTAGGGATGCTCTCCTCTCACCTGCATTGCTCTGTGATCCCTGTTCATACCAGAACCAGATACTTCTGTGATTTTATATGACTGCCTTTCCTAGGATTTTCATCTATAGAGATATCTTCTAATAGAAACCTCTGAAGTCTCACCTGCTGTTATAGATCATCCTGGTAACAACAGGATTTCTTACAGGTGCCCTGTTTCTCAGAGTCATTTCAGTCCCACAGTGTATGCACAGCAGCCACCATATGTAAAGCTACCCAGAGGAAGACCTGTGGTGGATTTCCTTTCCCTAACCTTGTCCATAGAGTGAGGGCCCTAAGGCTGAGCCAGGATTGTGCCTTCCAGCTGCAGGTGTTTTGCTTTGTTCAACAAAGCAAGTGCTTAGAGCAAGGAAGGATACAGCTCTGCCAAATGTATGTGGTGGAACTGGGCTCCCCACTTTCCTGATCCTCTGCTCTGTCTGATGCTACACAGAATTAATCACACTTCATGTAGTGTCTTACACTTAAAAACACTGTCTTCCATATTTACACTGAGAATCGAGCACAAAAAAAAAATAATGAAGAGGAAAAAAAAAAAGAAAAAAAAAGAAAAAAAAAGAGGGAACTATAGTTAGCCTTTGCACATGCCTCATGGTGTTTCCCTTTGCCCAGCCATTCAGTTAAAAAATAAAGGAGTACATGAGAGTTGGCAGATGGTTCCTGGAGTGAAGGCTAGGACAGAAATTAGTGGGAAGAAAGCTTGGACAAAGTAAGTGCCAGACAGGAGAAGTACAAGAAAATCTCATGTTTTGAAACTCTTAGTGAATTCTCAAAGGCTCTGTGCAGGTTTTCTTTGTCAGGTTGGGTAATTATCTCCCAAAGCACTCATCAAGTTGCACTATAATACCACTGCCTTCTGGGGAAAGCCCAGGTAAACTTTTTCTTGGGAAGGGGCATAAAAATGCTTCTAACATCATGCTTAGATTCAAGGATAGCAACAAACGCTGGTCTTGTGGAAACATTTTATTTTAATTCCACAATATCCTCTTACGTAAACACTGAAACACATTGAATCAATTTTTCAAACAAACTTGTAAAATCAGAAAATACACTAGCCTCTGATAGGCAGCAGCATTAATTACCATGAGCACAAAGAGGCATTTAAACATTGAAGCATTTTGGCAAAAATACAAATGACTTATTTTCCTTCCATGCCCTTGAAAATAGCTTTTCTAAACTCTGAGCTTCCTATGATGGAGAGTTCACCATTAATCACCTTTATGACATCTCGTATGTAGGCTGTGGATAAATCCATGGGCCCTAATCAACCACTTTCCTGAGGAAATTGGCCAAATCCCGACTCTTTGAGGAGGGAGGCGGGGGATGAATCACAACAACTTTGCTATTCAGACAAATCTCTTTTCAAGTGCCCTTAAAGCTTTTTTTCATATACAGTGAAGACAGTCACACAGGAAACAATAATAGTTTAATCTCTTGAAAAATTTCCTTCCTGCACTGCAGCAGCCTTTCAGACAGGTAGTCAAAGCACGCCAAAGAAAATTAGCAACAGCCGATGCCAAGAGCAGGCTGTTACGTTAGCCTTTTAGCTCTGTCCCTTTCCCTTCCATGTGAGCAGAGAACAAGAAACTACTCATCTCCCTGACTAAACACCCTCTGAGCTACATTTTGCTGTGCATTAGTAACACTTATGGGCCTTGGGAACTGATAATGGAGAAGAGAAGACACAGAGGGATGGGTCCTGCAAACACTTACTGTAGTACCTCTACCATGAATAGCCTCACTGATTCACATCCCTGGCCTACAAAGAGAACTGTGTTTGTAGCCTCCCACACACGTGCATACTTACTTGTAAGTACTTGCAGGATTTTTACAAGTTGTCCACTGCGGGATTTTTTTTTTCTTCTTCTGAGTTTTTCTTCTTCCTGACTTGAAACTCTCCGTTGTTTAATAGTGAGTAAGGAGGAAGAGAAAAAATCCTTGTGATGTAGAGCTGGGTATGAGTCAGGGTAAGGCATCACAACATAGAATTTTTTTTCTGCTTGGGGGTTTGCTTTGCCTTTTTTTTTTTTTTTTTTTTTTTTTGGTACACGCAGCAGGCTCTGCATTCTTAATTATCAATTAGTACTGTGGTAGCATAACAGGTTAGCATGGGCCCTCAGGTACAGAATGAAATGAGACATTGCCTCTGGCCAAAAGCTAGCTCTTGCCCTTATCCATGTAGACTGGTGCCTGATAAAATTACATTGTCCATGATCTTGATGATAGTATCACTGTTTGAACCAGACTCCAGTGTTTACACCTCTATAGTACTGTTTAGGGAGGTATGAAAAAAAATAGTTAATATGTAGCAGTCTGTACATACCTGGGACTGTCAGAGCATAAAATGATAGCAGAAAAAAGCTAGGATGGTGGGAAAAAATGCATTATATTTTAAATGTGCTGCATTGCAAACTCTGTAATGTTAAAGTAAAGCATTTGACTGCTTTCAGCACACAGCTTTCATTTTAAGTCAGCTCTGTGTTACTCAGACTGTTATTAGACTTTTATAACATCTTTATGTACAAACAGTTTTGAGTTCATATTAAAAAAAGCAGAAAAGCACACTTGCTGAATCATTTTCTAGAAATAATTGCAATGTGCAAGAAGAGTGCCTGCTTGTTTTATGGGAAATAGAAAAAACAGAGCTAAATCCTGTTCCCAGAAAAAATGGGGTTGTAAATTAAAGAGAAGCACATTGGAGCAGGAGGAAAGACCTTTGGAAAAAATGAAAGGCCAAGCTAACCAGTGTGGCAACAGGAGATGCAACAGCCGCTTCTCTCTCCTATGACTTTCTCTGGAGCAGCAAAAGAGGTAAAATTTGGCACGTTCCATGAGCCAGCTTCAAGCTGTCCATCTCACCAAGACATAGTATGCTCTTTGGTACTGTTTTGAAGAAGGCTAGAACACCTCAGCTATGCTAGGTCTACTTAGGTGTCAGATCAGTAAACTCATGGGTCCATCTTGAGTTCACCGCTGGCCAAGTTTTCCTCTTCACTTCTGTTCTTTGGAGGCTGCCCCCAGTCCAGGGTCTTTTTTGGTTTTCACATGATTTTGTAAAAAGAACAGATTTGTAGTTAGTGCATCACCAGTATCCGGGGATACCTTGGGTTGTCAAACCATCGTATCTCAAGAACAGAGTGAAGAAAACCAACTCCTGCTGTAAATCAAAGGATTAATGTTGTACTGCTAGGAACTTTGCTTCAATTTCTTCACCACACCACATGCTGAGTAGCTGTTAATTGCACTTAGTGACAAAGATTCTCCCTGATATTCGCTAGGCACAAGGATGAATCCTTGTTACTGAGTGCAAAACCCAGCAGTCCCATTTTCAAGCCAGTACAACAAGCTCTGCGTGTGCCATTGGAAGAAATGTGAAAGAGTCTTTGTTTCTTCAGCATCAGTATGCATAACAGTGGCTTCACATCTGTGCACTTTCTGCATATTTTAATTACATAATGGCATCAGTGAAAGATCTACATGTACTTGTTATTTTTCCCATAATGTGCCTAATTGTACTTCAGTTATGTTATGGAAACAGTATACACTTGCAGTGACAAACTTGACACAAATCAGATGACACGAGATATTTTCCATCGGTATTTTTAATGCTTCCTGTTAGTAGAACAAAGTGTTATAAAACTATACTTGTTTTTCCTGAGCTGTACTTTCTTCTCTTTAAAAAAAACACATTGGCTTGATTTTGCAAAACAATAAGAAGAGAGTAAATAGCTATATTGGCCATGTCTTAAAGAAAAAAACCTTTCCAAAGAGAGATTGCTTTTTCTTCCCAGAAAGAAAATGTCCTGCTGAGCAGGGGCCGGATCCAATGCCCACAGAAGTCAGTGGAAGAACTCCCACTGATGACAGTGGGTGTTGGATGAAGTCCCATCTCATTCTCATGTTTAAACACTGAAAAATGAGTTGCCAAGTTCTAATGAGTACAGTGAAAGCCTTGTGTTATATAAGTTAGTTACAATAGATTATTGCAACCATTAAGAAAAGATGATTATTTTTATTAAAAGCATATTTTTGTTGGTTCCTTTCAAGCTGTTCCCAAAGCCTACACATATCTTTCTTCACTTTGCTTTTCTGAATCTCTGTTTTATAAACAAAACACAAACAAAAACATGATTTCCTGTTGGTTGTTGCAGAAAGACTGTGGATTTGTTCTTTACATGGGAAAACATTCGGTTGCTGAACACATGCGACAGCACATGGCCTTGTTCAAACATCCTATCAAATTAAAAGCAGATTCTAGCTCTAAGGTTCCAGATGAAGGGCATGGGTCTGGGACAGGCACTCTCATGAAATTGCATTGCATTTAAGAGGACAGTGATCAAAGCACTGCACCTCATACAATGAGTGAGTGGCGAATCTGTCTTATCTGAGCAGCAAGGAATAATTATAGAGAATCATTTGATCTTCCGCTAAGATAATCCTCACAATTATGATGCTGATTGAACAGGTTCTTCTGTTTCAGGAAAGTCAACATGTATACTCAGTGCCGCAATGTAATTACCAGATGTTATTAAAATGGCATCCTGACGCCTCAGTAATTGACATCTTCTCAGCGTACGTTTTTGCTGATCACTCCCTGCTCAGACTTGTGCCATCCTGACAACAAGTGAGATGCTTTCTGCAGATCCAGGGTGGGCAATCCTAAACTCTCAGTTGCTCTGTTTGTCTGGGTATGACAAAGGCAGTTCAAGTGCCTGGTTAATGCGACTCTGAGATCAAGTGAATAGACCAGACCTTTGCCCTCAGTATGTGCTTGTCTTTTGAAACACAGTTAACTTTTGCAAGCTATAGCTTGACTTCACGGATATAATATGAAACAGAAAACTTAAAAATAGAATTCACCTCTGATGTTAACAAGTTTTGACCTTTGCTCACATTTGTTGGGGAAAGTAGCTCATAGTACCAATTAACATGAATTATTAACTCCTACATTAATAATTAATTTATTAGAGGGCTAAAGGCATCAGTCTTTGCCAGCTAACACTATTGAGAGAAAATGAAGAGAACAACACAGCCCTAATTATAACAGCCTAATGAGGATGTCTGGAAGATCTGATGTGATTCAGTCACTCTAAATGCTCTTTATTTCCTCTCTGAAACCACACTGGGTGCAAAGAATCAGGCAGTTAACTACAGTTCCTGTAGTGCAGGGTTTCTTCCTACTTTCCGAAGAGAGGAAGCCCACTAAGGAGAGCTCAATTTAGATATTATTAAGGACTGACGAAGGATGCCATTGCCTAAACAATATGAATGCTGTCTCTCTCAGTAATGAACTGTTCTAGCAGTGTCTGAATCACTAATGGCTTGAATAGGCTGCTAAGAAAACTCCTCTGTCTCAGAATTGTGCTGTGCAGTGATTTCTTGATTTCACAGGATCCTTGCTTTGTAAGCTGTGTTTGGTCTTGAACTACAAATGTTGACTGTAATGTGGTGGCACTGCTTGAGTTCTCTCTACATATCTCAGAATGCAACAGCAAGAACAATGAAGTCTAGTATAGTTAATCAAGAAACTTTCATCCGACAGAAAACTGTTGAGTTGTTGCCCTGCAGAGATACTGGTGCTTCTAGTCCATCCTGTCCCCAGCTGTCTCAGGTAATCATGTCACATTTCTTGTTTGTGGAACTAGTCACATTTCTTTCCTCTCCCACTGCTCTCTGACACTAAGAAACTTTCCTGAGATTCTTTGCTTAAACACAGTCTTTGCTAGTTCACATTTTCTCTTTTTTGTGCCAACATTGTTCATTAACGTACAGAATTTTTTTTGCTCCTCCTCATGAAGTTTATGGACAACATCTATAGGACTGTGCAATGTTCATTTAGTTATATTGTAAAGTTGAGGTCTCTTTAAATCTGCACTTGATTCCCAGGCTCTCAGTCATCTTGATCATCTTGACAATGTTTCTTTGCATATATTCTGGTCTGAGTTCATATTTAATCTTCACTTTGCACATTCTCTTTGAGACCTGTTCATACTTTCAGATATCTCTTCAGATATGGGAGTGGAAGCCATGACATAAGACTGTGTCAGGTACTGCTGCCCTTGTGAGACATTGGAATTGTTTTCTTCAAAAATAGATGGCTGAATTAAAAATGTAGGGTAAACTCACACCTTTAATCATTTCCATGAGCCTTTTTTTTTTTTTTCTTTTGGTCGAAGATGTTTTCAGTTTAAAAACTGCTGGACTATGCAATAATACTTCACTTTCTTTTGGGCCTTGGTCCACAAACATATCACAAAGGTTTGCTGAACAAATAAGCAGTACTAGAATGACTTAGAATGACTAAGATGAACATTAAATTAATCAGACAACGCTCTTGGAGGAAATTGCCACTAATTTCAGCTTTTTCATCTCCCAGAAATCAATTATTATTATGTTTATTGATATTGTACTTGTCACTACTTTCAGTATTTTTGCTGTGGTGACAGAGTCTGAGAGAAAAAATAGGTGAGGAAAGATATAGTAAACCACTTACAGTCTCTTCCTAAGGCATAAGAACTTGGTAAGTAGCTATGTGTGAATCAATAGATTAGAGTAATAGGAAATATGGGAAAGTTTTACGCATGCATGCATCTTTTTGATGAAAAAAGTTTACCCAGCACTACTCACAAGTTCTTTGGAATGCAGCTAGGACTTAAAGATGTTTGTGATACATCAGAAAATGTTTATAAATTCCACTGAATTTAGCAGATGAAAGATAAAGAAAGTCATAAACCGCTTTTTTTTTTTTTTTTTTTTTTTTTTTTTTTTTTCTGAGCAGAGAGAGTTTTAGTGTTTAAATGCCTCCTTGAAGGACTTCACAAATACTTCCTTTCCCAAATATGAATAAAATTATTCATGAAATAAGTATAAGGTGCTGAAACTTCAGTTTGATAAATATGACAATAATGTAACTCTGAAAATGGGATGATAAATATGCCAGGGCAAAATATAGCATCAGTGGCAACCAAAGGAAAGGTGGTTTCTAAAGGCCTTGTGTCAGGTCCTCTGCTGAGGATTCTTCAATCACTAGTGGTGCCAGTTTTGGGCTGCATGATGACAAAGTCATGTTGCAATGCACCTCCTTTTTATCTCCATAAACTCCACAATGGCAGAACATGATGGGTGCTGTGCACTCCATGCAGGGAGTTAAGCTAACTCATCCGAGTGTTTCTCTTCTGAAAATATAACATTTTCCATCAGAAATCTGTTGGACATGCTGAGGAAATCTATTGGACTTGCTTACTCTATAAACTGTGTAAAAAGCATCAGACTTTGGCATTTTGAAATTAGGACTAATTTCATTTATGTTAGTAGGATTCAGGACAAAGAGTGTTACAATATTAAAGTCGTGACTTCTCATTAAATCAGGCTTCCTACTTTGCAACCACTATGTTCAGCTTTGGAGTTTAAGAATAAATTTAATTTAAATCATAAAATATAGAAAATATTTCTACAGTTACAAACTAATAACAACCATTACTATGGCAGCCACTGAATGCTCCTATAAATCTTATTAATGAAATACCAGGACTGGAACCCTCCAATCACAACACAAGAGTCAACTCTTAACCTTTCTACAGGATAAAAAGGTAACTAAGGCCTGCTGCAACTGAAGATGCACATCTATTAGATTTAGAAATTGTCATTCAATTAAGCTAATATTTTTTTTGTTTGTTTGTTTTGTTTTAACAACATTAAATGTGTGCCATATTGGCACTGGCAGGCATATATTCTTTTTTATCTGTATAATATTTAATTTGGAGCATACCCATGCTGTGTGACTGAGATGTGAGAAGTGAAGAAGGAATTATGAGCTCCTTATGATTAGGCACAGACTTCTGCTAACAGGGCTATATGGCTTCTGGGACCCAGACAAGTATCTTTTGCCTAGTACTTCTGCACTGCATGTTGTAGGCATTAGCTTGATGAATACCAGCACCTTGTTTTCATGGGTTGAGTCAACATGCCCAAGAAGACCAAGCTCCTTACCAGTGTGGCAGGTCAGACAAACGTGTGCTCACCTGAAATCAAGATAAAATTAATCACCATCTAATAGATGGATTTCTGCTTCTCATTATCACATTTATGCTGTTCCTTCAGATGAAATGAATGTGATATTTCATATTGAGAGGAGGATGAGTCCTTCTATCTTGTAGTTAGTGCACTTGCAAAGACATAGGTTCATTTTCTTATTATACAACTTCTTTATTTGTTTTGTGCCTTTGACCAAGACTATTTCTTTCATAGATAATTCAGAAAGGCATTCCAGGTGGAAAGTTTATCACCAGTTTTCCTATGCTCAGTGAAAAGGGGTACCTCTGCAGTGGGATGCAAATGTTCGGTGGGCTGAGTTACTTGCTAGGGTCTTGTCTCTGTTAATTATAAAGGAAGCACAATGCAAGTAAGCTCCTAACTTAGGCAACCTGCTGTGAATCCTGGAAATCATTTCTGTGTGGGAGACATAGAAGATGCAAGTTGAGAGAAAATGACTTTCAGAGAAAAGGACTTTGTAGCAAAGTCCTAACTGTAAAGACACACACTTTGGAAACTTTCTCTGTCATTACTATGTGGTTGGGAAGCACATAACAGGGCATAGATCTCTTTCCTCCCATTTCCAGTGTTTTGCGTATTTTGACTTGACGCTGAGCTCTGTAAAAACATGCAGACTCGATTAAACATACTTTACTGTCCAAAGTAGTTATATCCTTGATGGCCCTTTTCTCTGGACAGCACTAATTTATTTGCAAGTTATCCAGAGACCCTGCCATTCCTGCACATATCGGCATAGGTGCACTGGTGAAAGGACTAGCCTTATGTAAGTTTTTCAAGACTGTTCACATCTCTCACAAAGTACTTCATAATACTGATAGGAACCCTGAAGGCAGGGTTGTAAAACCACATTTTAAAACATATGCTGAAATATTACAGGCAATCTTAGAGTAACAATTGTTTGGCTGAAATTCTCCTTCTTTGTATTGTCTACTATGAAGCCTGACGTTGCTGTTGGAACAGATTTTGCTTCTGTGGGTAGAAGTTAATCAAGTGACTGAATCTCAGGCTTCTGATGTGAGAAATAACTTTCAAAAATAGTTATTTATGCATTTCTCTTAGAGGTAGTTATTTTTAGGCATTGACATTTTCTTAAGATGGAAAGTCCTCTTAGCTTCATTTGTAACCTAGACCTAACCTGGTGACTAGCCAGCTGTGCAGTTTAAGTTGGCATTACATAATAGGGGTGTACCTCATGAGTCAAACAAATGGCTTTTTCCCTCTGCTATCAAATGCTAAACCTCCCTACATTTGTTTTAGAATAGATGGATCCTAGATAATTAACACTCTGGACTTGTACATACAGTAGATGAGGGAAGAATTTAATTTTTAAAATAAATTATGTGAAGACCTGTCAAAGAGTTGGGAACAATTTAGGCAGTGTACCTTCAATATACTAAAGCCCTGGATGCATGGATCTAGCCTTGAGCACTGAATGCTCCACAGTGAAGCCACTACCACTAAAAGAGAGGGGAGGAACTTTGTACAGTTACTTCCTTTCTTTCTGTTCTGATGCAGTTCAAAATTTCAGGAGGACTGATGAAAAATTGTCTTTCCTTTCAGATTTCTCTTGAAGTCTAATCTTCCTTTATGGGATCTCTTCTCTTAGGAATAATACTATCCTGCATTAAGCTCTTTCTACCCTTCTGGATAGAATCTCAGATTATGTCCTCCCTCAGAATCATTTCTACTCTACTCACTCTCTATCCTTTCCTCATTCCCTAGTTTTGATCTTTGTTTAGATATTTCACTCTTTCTGTAATAAATAAATAAATAAATAGAAGTCTACTCTCTTTTAAAGGAAGCATTAGTTCATTGACAAGGCAATATTTTTGTCTTGTAAAATACAGGTAAAATAAAACGGATAAATTATTAGTCAAAGAGTTTTGTGTGTACTTTAGACCCACAGGAAGACTCTGTAGAAAATACTGTATTTTCCAAAGAATCTTATAAATTTCAAACAATAACATTTTTGCAGTTAGTGCTTAAGATAAATTGTCAAAAAAAACCCTCACCCTTACGCCCTTCAAATATATGACAGACTCCCAAGGTCCTTATGAAGTGTCTTCACTCTACTTTTCAAGTGATGGCCCCTAAATATTCAATAGAATGTCCCCATGAGGAATGATTGTCCTGAAAAATTCAGTAGAAAAAATAGCATGAAGGAGAACAAAAACATTGGAAGCTGATGAAATTGAATATGGATCAATTACTGATAAATCCTGGGAAGAAAAGTATTTCTGTCCACATTTTCTACTTCAGACATGTATGTGGATGAAGCACACTGTGACCAAAAGCAGTAGGAGATGACTTTGCTAAAATAAAACTGAATGGAATTAAATCACATAGGAAGAAGGGCTGGTGAAGCAAGATGTTTTGTTTCTAAAATCTCAAAATCTTGACTTTTATTTGGTCATAATTGAAGCCAAGAGGAGAAGAAAAATAAATAAATAAATAAATAAAAGGACAGGAGAAGAAAAAAGGAGATATTATATGGTTGCTATGATCTACCACTTTTTTTTTTTGGACTTGCTCTGATGTTATAATACATGAGCAGAGAAGCAGCCATTATCCAAAATATGGTAGGAAACGTCATCTAATCACCTGTAAGAGACCTGAGCGAAATAATGATTAAAAAGTGGTAGATTAGTCCAGCTTGGCCATTCTTATATATCTTAGCCAGTATTTACAACATAGCACCTTAACTGTCTAAACAATGAATCATTACAGGACTTCACATCACTGTTAGAAGTGGATAACAACTAAAAAATAAGCTTAATGGTGTCTCTGATGCTTGCAAGACAATACTTGTAAAGAGAAGTAATATATTGTGGAGAAGAGTTGTCTTCTTGTTGGATCTCTAGATCTTAGCCATGAAATAAGAACATTAGTAGGCCGTTTTGTATGGAAAGTTAAAGGGGGAAAGGGAGAGGGTTTTTTTTTGTTGTTGTTCTTTTTTTTTTTTTTTTTCCCTGTTAAATGTAATAGCAATATTGAATAGTTAAATGCCGGACTTTAAAGCTATTTTCTTTACTCATCAAAATGTCCCAATTTGTTGGCTCTTAGATGTCTCAGAGAACAGCAATAGTTGCTAACAGAAGAATATGATGTATATTTTTTTTTCCACTAAATTAAAATCTGAGCATAGTATAAGCCATTAAGAGAAACAGAGAAGAAAGCTGTCTTTTTAGGCAGAACTGAATGCTATGCCAGCCACATGCCAGGGAGAATGAACATTTTCATGTATGCTGTCTTAGAACAAGCTAAGTGCATGTAAAGAGTTGTCATTCAATCACCTTATGGCAATCCACGTCAGTTTCTAAAAAAACCAATAACACCAGAACTAAGGAGTTGTAAAGGGATATTGAGGGGCTAGGGAAGATGTTTAAATTAAGGAAGCTCTATAAGAGCAAATAGTAGGAGTAAAATATCCCCCATTTTTGGTGAGAAGACCAGATTCCAAAATTCTGGAGAAACACTAAAATTAAGGAAATTTTCTGACCTTTGCCTGCTGGAGGAGGACCCCACACATAGCTTGCAGACTACATTTTGGAGAGGAGCACCAAAACAGCTTCCCAGGCCCCAGAAGGTTGAAGCAGGGTTCCTTTGCCAGCCAACATAGCTCCTCCCATGCGTGTTTTGAGGCAGTGGAGGGTGGCGGGTGTGTGTTTTGGGCTCCTTCAGCACCAGCCTCCCAGTGGACAGTTCCCCACTGACATGGCCACGCGAGGCCAGTTGGTGGCCCTTGACCAACTGTGCTCTGTGGCACAGGCACAACAACAAGGAGCACCACAGTGAAAGGCAAAAGGAGCAGGCAAAGGCAATTCCACTAATCTGAGCTTCTTTTGTGTGGGTGAAGCAGGGAGAGAAATAAGGTAGAGACCACAAGCACAAAGCTGGACTTAAGTTTGTGAGGAAAAGTCAGAGGGACAAGTGCTGCGAGTTATGGGTGAGAACTAAGCTGCGTGGTTACACACTAAGTTAGAAACATCTTACCATTAAGAGGGCATGATGCTTGAGAAGAGTTGCAAGGAAGTAAGAACATTTTGAGGGGAATTTTTTTTATAAGAAGGATGAAGACACAGTAGATGGGATCTTTTGTATGAGATATCACTTCATATTAGTTCATGAACTTAGTATCATGAACCCTGATTCAATATTCTTGTCATTGTGAGGATGGGGAGCACTGTTCTAATGGCTTGACTTAGAAAAGCTGGGGTGAGGGCAGGTCTTAATCTCTACTTTCTTCGGTAAGTGTTAGGAGTGTTGGCATCTTCTGTGGAAATGCACTGGAGCTAGAGAAAAAAAAAGTCAAGCTTACATCAGGAGCTCCACCCTTGCTATATGCAGTCTCAGCACAGACACCCTCCTGTACTGGGTGCACATAGGGAGCTGCATGTACTTTTCTGTAAAAATCCAGACCCATTTTACCACCTATGGTAGCTCAAGTACTCTTCATTACAGACCCATATCAAATCTCCTTGGAGAGTGGGGTCATCTTTCTGAATGAATCCTCATAACAAACTACGAAATCCCTTCAGTCACAGCACACTGCCAGGCTGTGCCTTGATTCACTCTTTTCAATACCTGCTTCGGCTTTCACCCCAATCCCCATATGATTAGGATGCACATAGAGCAGAAGGCCAGCTGCATGTCAATACTGCAGTCATACTCACTCTCTTTTCCTTTCTGGCTCTGAAATCTTTATTGAATTTTCATTCATCATTATGAGGGATTCCTTCAGCACTGGAAAGGTGTCATTTAGACATGAGCATATTCAGGCAAAGCAGCTTAAACTCTTAATTTATTGCTTGTTAAACACACCAGCTTTGCTATCAGGGTCACTTCTACTGAGGTAGTACTGACTAGCTCTCAGAAAAGGCTAGTGTAGGAGCCAGGAGTGGAAAGCATGAAAATGTAAAAGGCTGTGGGCCTTATCTCCTGACTGTGGAGGTGGATATACACAGTGTCTGGGTGTAGAAAAGCACTCGACCACACTGGTAGCTTTCACACCCTGTTTCTGTTGTAAGGGCATGACTGTGGAAGGAAATCCACCTCTAGCTCAAGTGTCAACTTGCAACCAGAGCAACCTTCAAAAATTAGCTCTGGTAAGAAACAACTGTATGTTTTGCCACTGTGAGTTTACTTCTGGCATGCACATGGCACACATGAAAATATTTCATGAAATTCCCAATAATTTCTTGGAGACTCTTCCTTAAAAGTATGGTGAATACCCCAGCTTTCGTTATTATTATTATTATTATTATTATTTGCAAGAGAGTCCCTGGAAATGATCAAAATTTCCTGAAGTGCTTCACTTTTGGACAAAGAACAAATTTTATTCATTTTCTTCGTTTTCTTCTTTTGGATGAAGAACAAAATTTTCGTATAAATTCCTCAGGCAGAAACCACGTCTGACAGGAAATGCTGCTGTCTTTTATGGGTGTTCCTTGACAGTGGTGGCCAGAGTGCTGAATAAAGGACAGTTCTCAATTCCAGTACCCATCTGTGGCTACTACAGAGTTGGAGGAACAGCCCTATGAGTATATTTAACCATTTATTTTCCTTGTCACATCACTTCAGAGAAGTTTTGCTTATTGTTGGCTTGATTTGGGTGTGTGCCTGCATTTTATTAGTTTCTCCCTTTTTTGATTTGAAAAATGGAGCTAAGGAGTAGTTTTAAAATAAGCGATATGAGACTGGCACAGGAAAGAGTCACTCACTGCATTTTACTTTTGGTTTTGCTTCCCCTGGAAATGCAAGTGAAATCAGGAGGTGTTATGAGAGTTTATTTATTTTCATCAAAAATGACATGGAGTTAATTATAAACAGAAGTAAACTGTCAGTCCAGGTTGAAAGATATGAAAATGCAAGCTACAGGCAAAAACACTAAAAAGTGAACTGTTTTTAATGTCCAGTTTTGAAATAAAAAACTACTATTAGCAACATATATGACTCGTGTTTCTTATTTTAGGAGATGACTTTACCCTGACAGCATCCATTTAATTTCAAAAATCATTAATGAAATTAAAAAGAACAACCTGTTTTAAGAAAGTGTACTCTAATGCACTGCTTTTCATTATAAGTTTATAGCTCTACAGTAAGTTTGTTTTGCACTGCGCAGACCCCTGCTTGACACTTGAACTGTGGCAAAGGTTTTTGAGTTTATGGTGCCCTGTTCCCTAGCCAGAGGTTACTGCTGTCACAGGGTCATTTGCCTGAGTCAGAAAAAAACATTACAGATGCTTTGTGAAATTTCTTCAGATATTTCTTTCTAATGACCACTTATAGTTTTCTTTTTTCAAGGTATTGTGTCTATCTCCCTCTTCCTTTCAAAGAGACCTTCGCATCATTCTGGGGTCAGTAAATGAATGTGGAACCTTTGCTTCTTTGGATGTTTAAAAATCCTGCAGGTGATTGCTCTCCCTGCTCTGGCAGTCTCCTAATTCAGGCTTTACATACACACACTGACACACGCACAGACAGAAACACACACACACACACACACACACAAATTGATCCTGTTCTTCAATGTCATAAATTTTAATGTAGTTTAACATACTGAGTTGTCACCGATTTGATTTTCTGGGTCAAAGAGTTCAGCCTCCTTTAATCACTGTGCCCATAGCTCTCCATTACACTCAATAAGCTCTTCTGTGCAATTTAAACTGTGCACCATTAAGTTACAATCTTTGCCTTAGCTTTCCCTCCAGTGTTTCCTTGGATGAACTTATTACAAGTTTCTGCTTAGGGCTTTAAGGAGCTTTCTTCAGCCAATTTATGGTAAATTTGATGCTGTTTAAATATTTGCAGTGACTGTGAAGGAATCCCATGCTTCTAACAGGAATTTGGATGTCAGCTAACCATACGTGATCCTGCTGTTTCCACAGTTGTCTGCAGTTGTTGTTGTTTGGTCGGTAGTTTGGTTGTTTTTTTTCCCCAGCCATCTCCTTTATGCAGTTCTGCCAACCCCCTGGATTCTTGACTCAAAGACTCTCTGAAGCAAAGACTATATAGCAGAAATAGACTGTAAAAGTAAGTAGCTGAAGAAATAGACTGTGCCAAAAACACTGGCTATGTCCATGCTACAATGCTGTGATCTTCCAGCTACTTTACAGTTCCTAAAGTAAAATGCAGTGAGTGACTCTTTCCTGTGCCAGTCTCATATCGCTTATTTTAAAACTACTCCTTAGCTCCATTTTTCAAATCAAAAAAGGGAGAAACTAATAAAATGCAGGCACACACCCAAATCAAGCCAACAATAAGCAAAACTTCTCTGAAGTGATGTGACAAGGAAAATAAACGGTTAAATATACTCATAGGGCTGTTCCTCCAACTCTGTAGTAGCCACAGATGGGTACTGGAATTGAGAACTGTCCTTTATTCAGCACCCTGGCCACCACTGTCAAGGAACACCCATAAAAGACAGCAGCATTTCCTGTCAGACGTGGTTTCTGCCTGAGGAATTTATACGAAAATTTTGTTCTTCATCCAAAAGAAGAAAGTAGCTACTTTAGGAACGCTAGAAAAAAAGACAATGGGAAGGGGACAGTGATTTTTTCTTTTTCTGCTTTTGCTCCATGACAGCTATGCAGAGGATCATGTGGAGAAGGAAGGGATTTATACGCATAATGCTGTATTTGACTTTCACAGGAACTAGTCAGCATGGGAAATATTTGTAAGGTTTATTTTTTATTTTTTAAAAATCAATCATTTAGAATGGGTAACCTTCCCATATAACTTTCAAAAACACACCAAGCATGCCAGTTTTATACATTTCATTGGGAATCAAACAATAATCCCTGAAAATTTTAGGGAGTCTTATCTTCTTGAAGAAAACAGCAAAACTTCCAATGCTGTTAGGAGGTATAGACTCCCTTGTTTAATGAACAAGGCAAGGAACAAAATACATGATATAATTTTCCAGCTGTCCAGCCATATCATTCTAAAGTAATGTTTTCATCATTTTTAACTAGTATGATACCCTGGAATTTAGAATACAAATAAGATTTCTGTGATATGGAGTCCAAACCCCACACATAACAGCACAGTATATCTTCATTAACAAGAAACATTTCTATTGATTTCATTTTGCAATGTTTCATATTACACATAACAAATATGTATGGTCACCTAAATGAATTATTGCAATTCAATTTGGAATGATTGTATAAGGTTATTGTATTATCTCTAGGATGCCTTAGTCTCTGGGTGTCAAAACTGTTTTTATTTAATGGAATAACATGGGAAAGTTAATCAGAGTAGGTTAACCTCTATGGAACTCAAGGTCACAAACACTCAGTCTCAGCTGTAAATGGGGAGCTTCCATTATTTATTTTTTTACATTTTTTTTAAACTTGGAAAAAATACCTATGCAAGAGGAAAAGACAATGTGGGAATTCTTAACAGACTCAGTCCTGACAAAAGCCTCATTGGGCTTTCCAGCAGGAAATCTTTTTTTCCACAGGAATATCCTGTGAGGCAATTACTATTAAAAAAGAAAAATCTGTACAACAATCAGGTATTTCCTAGGAAATCTCTTTATTTGGCATCTGTTTGAAGTTTTACATTGCTAGAAATGAAATGATTATTTTTAAGAAGACCTTTGGTATTATGTTAATATTACAATATACATAGCTGGTCTTCTAATTGTTTCACCATCACTTTGCTTGTCATTCTCTGTCCTATTTACTTCATCTATCTTTCTCTCTCACAACAGGCTAATATTTTGAAATTGAGTCAGAAATTGCTTTTTGTCTCCTTGTGTCTGCACTGTGCTTAGTACAGCCTGTCTCGGTAAGGCCTGGTACGACTGCTGGAAGAGAAAGAAGCATGAGCAACTCTGGAGTCAAGTGTGTACATCAGGAGTAAAGCAATTCTATAAAGAAAATAAATTGCCCATTTCAGGGACCGTAAGAAATAAATCTGATCTGCAGATTTCTTGAAGGGTGTATTTCCTTTGCAACTATTTATCACCATGCCAGTGTTAGAAGGCATCAAAACATATGAAATATATTCCATATTTAACAGGTCTGCTCCATCACAGGAGCGGAGGGTTGGTAGGATCCTTCTGGATCCAGTGGCTTGAGAAGCTACTGTGCAAGTTAGTTAGCTTTGGACTTGCCTCCCCACACTCTGGCTGAGAGTTGGGTGCTGAGTCTAAGCCAGTCTTCCTGGCTCATTTATAGTCACCAGTGAGAGAGGGCTTAATGTGGAATGTATTTCTCTTTGTGTAGAAACGTCCATAATAGGACATTTTGTTCCTATCCTCACAGGCCACAGAATCCTTCCCAGTATCCTCTCTAAAAGGAAAGACCTTTCATCTGAAGATAATGGGCCACAGGAAGAGAAGTGACCAAAGGCTCCTTCAACTCTGCGTTTAAAACTCGCCATGATCTGGCTGGTCTGTGTGAACAGAGGCAAGTCCCACTCCGGTCTGAATCTAGTGAGGGTCTTGTTCTTTCTCCTGAGTAATGTCCATAGTGTACTGGGCATGTCAACCCCTGTGCTAATTGGTAACAGGGGAGGCAAGAAACTAAAAGATCATTTGAAAAACAGCCTACTAGCTGAGACAGGTGTCCACAATCTTTAGTGCCTTTGCTACTATCCAGTCTTTTCCATAACATCATTCCTTTGGCTTTTCATACTGGCGGGATAGTGATGGGCAGAAAGGCCCACACAAAAAAGTTGCTCTCTGTTCTTCCATGTAACAATTTCTTTCAGGCAAATCATTTCACACTGGTCTGTACACTAAATCTGACTCTGCTGCCCAGAACATTACCATCACCATAGTGGGACAGGGCAAAGGTTTATCTGAGCTTGGTATTGCCTTTGAGAGTGAACAGTAGCAAACTTTTATGTAAGGACATCAGAGAGAGTGGACAGATGAGGTAATCCTTCTATGGCATATATATCCTTCTATCTTCTAGGATGACCCTGCCTCTCCCTATCCAGACCAACCAACTGGGGTTGCCTGGCACAGAGTTTGCTGAATGAAAACCAACAAAGTGCTTCTTGTTCAGGCTCAGCTGCTGTGCCTGCCAAATGTGCAGCTGCAGTACAGCCTCCCCTCTCCAAAGCCACAGAGTTTTGGGTAACCATCAATACTGAGTCCTCAGCTGATGACAATAAATAGACACAGAATCCCTGAGCTCTCTTGCAAACAAAAAAGAGCTGCCGCATGTCACTGTCATGCAACAAATGATTTCCGTTCACCCAGAGGTTTGACTGAATTTCAATCACGGGCTTAAAGAGTCAGCGTTGGTTTACTCAGGGGAATGAGGCTGTTTTCAGTGGTCAGCAAAAGAAAGGCCTGGACTGTTCATTAGTATTTTAAAAAGCCAAACACCAAAATGACATAATGAATGATACATCGTCTCTGCTGCCTCTACATTAAGGCAAACCAATCAGGAGTTTTATAGCTGGGGTTCACTTAAAGGAAAGCTCCCTCAGATCCCAGCAGTGATCAAGTTTCTTTCCCCTAGAACTGGTGGCCAGATCCTCCACTGGTTTTCTTCACTCTGGCTGCCTAGAAGCTGGTGTTTCTCTGAGAAGCCTTTGAATTCTGTACTGGCAAGCACAAGTATATTTGGAGGTGTGCATCAACCCTAATCTAGAGAACAGAATTTGGTTTTGTTGGTAAAGCTGTGAGGTTTTGAATTAGACCCCTTACATAGAATACTAAATTCTCATCCAGAAACTTGCATGTGCATGGCAATGATGACAACACCTTCATAGAAAAACAATGTTAGCAAGATGAAAAAGTAAACGTACAAAAATTTCTTTGGTACATTTGCTTGACAAAATGTTGGTCCATTGCTTAAAATTCACCCTTGTTTTTATCTTTCATCATTGGAATGTGTAGAGAAAAGTATCTGGTTGCTTAAGCTTGCAGACTTCTCTTGAGATTTATATAGTGACTGTGTATCTGCATAAATCTTCTGCATATAGGCACACTATTAAGCAGAGACTTTTGGCAGTCTCTCACAGTCTAACTGCTGAACTGGGTCTGCAGAGAGTACCCAGCACAACTGTCATGCTCAAAATAGAGGGTTTTTCTGCAAGTGTTCACTGTAAAGTCTTCTACGTTGCAAAATAAAAATAAGGATAGGATAGGATAGGATAGGATAGGATAGGATAGGATAGAATAGAATAGAATAGAATAGAATAGAATAGGACAGGACAGGACAGGACAGGATAGGATAGGATAGGATAGGATAGGATAGGATAGGATAGGATAGGATAGGATAGGATAGGACAGGACAGGATAGGACAGGATAGGACAGGACAGGACAGGACAGAACAGAACAGAACAGAATAGAATAGAATAGTTCAGTTCAGCTAGAGGGGACTTTGATCATTGAGTCCGATTGCCTGATTGCTCCAGGGCTAATGAAAAGATAAAGCATGTTACTGAGGACATTGTTGTAGTGGGTTTACGTGGCAAGGTTTTGGTAGCAGGGGGCCATAGGGGTGGCTTCTGTGAGAAGGATCTAGAAGCTGCCCCATGTTTGGTAAGGGTCCCTCCGCTGACCAGAGCTGAGCCAATAAGTGATGTTTCGTGCCTCTGTGAGAACATATTTAAGACAGGGGAAAAAAAAAAAAGCTGCACCACACAGCAGCTGGGAGAGTGAGAGGAGTGAGGAACAGCCTTGCAGGCGCCAAGGTCAGTGAAGAAGGAGGGGGAGAGGTGCTCCAGGCACAGGAGCAGAAGTCCCCTGCGGCCTGTGGTGAGGACCATGGTGAAGCAGGCTGTCCCCCTGCAGCCCATGGAGTACCACGGTGGAGCAGGGTTCCACACTGCAACCTGTGGGGGAGACCACTGTGGAGCAGGTGGACCTGCACCGACAGAGGCTGCGGCCTGTGGAAGACCCCTGCCGGAGCAGATTCCGGGCCGGACCTGTAGCCTGTGGAGAGGAGACCACGCAGGAGCAGGTGACCTGGCAGGAGCTGCTGCCCGTGGGGGATCCAGGTTGGAGCAGTTTGCTCCTGAGGGATGGACCCCGTGATATGGACCCATATCTGGAGCAGTTCTTGAAGAGCTGCTGCCTGTTGGCAGCCCATGCCGGATCAGTTCAGCAAGGACTGCATCCTGTGGGAGGGACCCCACAGCACAGGGGACGAGAGTGACTGAGAAGGAGCAGCGGAGAAGCAGCGCTATAGACTGACCATAACCCCCATTCCCCTATTCCCTTGTGCCGCTCGGGGGGAGGAGGTGGAAGAGGGTGGATGGGGGGGAAGGTGCTTTCGGTTTCTTTCCTTTGTTTCTCGCTTCTCTAGCTTGTTAATAGTAGGCAATAAATCTTACTATCTCCCCATGCTGAGTCTGTTTTGCCCATCACAATAATTACTGCGTGATCTCTCTGTCCTTATCTCAACCCTTGAGCCCTTTTCATCATATTTTCTCCCCGTTCCTCTTTGAGGAGGGGGAGTGAGAGAGCGGTTGTGGTGGAGCTCGGCTGCCCACCCAAGTAAAACCACCACAATTGTCTAAATGCCTCTTGAACTCTGATGGACATGGGGCATCAACCACCCATCTAGAAAGCCTGTTCCAGTGTTTGACCACCCGCATGATAAAGAAATGTTTCCTAATATCCAGCCTGAGCTATCCCTGGAGCAGCTTTGTGCTGTTCCTGCGTGTCCTGTCATTGGTGACCACGGAGCAGAGGCCGGCACCTCCCTCTCCACTTCCCCTCCTCAGGGAGTTGCAGAGCAATGAGGTCGCCTCTCAGTCTCCTCTTCTGTAGGCCGGACAACCCCAGTCTCCTCAGCCCCTCCTCACAGGACATGCCTTCCAGCCCTTCTACCAGCTTCGTTGCCCTCCTCTGGATGCTTTCAAGGACCTTAACACCCTTTTTATATTGTGGAGCCCAGAATTGCACACAATATCCAAGGTGAGGCCACACCTGCGCTAAATACAGAGGGAGAATCACTTCTTTTGACAAGCTTGCAATGCTCTGTTTAATGTACCCCACAATGTGGTTTGCCCTCTTGGCTGCCAGGGCACACTGCTGGCTCTTTTTGAGATATCTGATGCCACCAATTTAGGCAAATATTCTTAAATTCTCTTTATAAAGTGCAGTATAGCAGACAAGCAACTCTTCTGACACTTAAGGTTTACTTTCTTCTTTTGTAAGTCTATACTCTGAATTTTATAGGGCAAAACCATCGGCTTTAAATTCCTGAAGTGGGACTGATGTTACTGACAGATTCAGAAACCTGACACCTCTACATTTGTTTGTTTAATGTGAAATAAATAGGCAGGCATTAAGATAAATGTTTCACAGAATTTGAATGATATTAATTCAATAAAACAGTCGATGGCTGAAAACCACTGCATTTTTTGAGAGCATGATGCCAGCACAGAGACCTTGTGGAGAGACCTGTTTTTCTCCTGCCAGGCTGTTGTCCACTGGTGTGGAGGTATGGAGGGGTATAAGGTGTGATTCTACCTCAGCATCCCTGTAAAGCTATTATTTTTGTCTGAAATTTTAAAAGAAATCTGCTACTCTACCTGAGATTGCTTAAAGAGTTCATCTTTTAGAAAGGAGTAAAAAACTTTCTCATTGTTTGTTGGTACTAGTCAATGTAAAAATCGAGGTATTCTGTGGTAATAATATATATATATTAATGTTCTTAATCACTCAGCTTTCAGGTGGTGTGTTAGGAAAATAGTTATGAGATGCCAAAGCCTGCAACTGCATACTTGACACAGATTGCCCAGCTAGATTTTAGGTGCTTGGATATCAGGACCAGTGGGCTCCAGGAATATTTACTGGGGAGAGAGAGACTGTGGAAGTGTAATGTGGATATGATTCAAATTTCATTGTTACCCTAGCTGTGGAGAGGCAATGAGCGCTTCATAATGCTACAAGCTCCAATTTTTTCAGTAAAACGACTGGCAAATATGTGAAATAGAGAAAGAAGGAAAGGAAGGTTTTTGTGAAAAGTGATACCATATTTTTTCTATTAGGGGAAAACTGAAAGATTGGGGATTGATACAAATAAGATGAACAGAGACAGGTTGTTTTCCCAGTGAAGTTAAAAAAAATTGCATAATTCAGCAAAGCAATAGAAATGTCAGCACCAGCTGATGATTCAACTAATGGAATGGGGGGTTCAGCATTGTTCTCCCCAGTAAATCAAAGACTAAATTTGAAATTATGGACTCATTTATTAATTCATACTTCTAAGATGCTTACAAAGTCCTGTTCTATCTGTTGGGAAAATTTATGCTAAACCACTTTTATGTCCTTACTGGAAGTGCATGTAAGTAAGAAGAGTAAACGGGCAGCACATTATTATAATTAATTTTTTATATATATTCTCTGTGTACATGTATTACAGACAAAATAATAAAAAAGAAACTTCTCAAGGAATAGGGCACATAGATACAAACATGTATTTGCCAAGGAAGACAGTCTGTATTGCATCTGATTTATAGACACAATTTCTCTCTCTTTTTTTTTTTTTTGGATAATCACTGTGAAGTTGGAAGCAGGCTGGCTAAGAATTTTGCTTATTGCAAATTTGCTTTTGCCTCTGACTAGAGGAAAGTTTCACAGAGTTCAGAGGTTTTCATCAGACTCATCTGTGGTCTGGAAATCTCTAACCATTTGGACTGCAGGAGTTTGTCCAAAAAATGTAAAAAAAAAGAAAACTCAGTTCTGCCTGAATGGACTAAACAACAATGAATTTCAAATGAAAATCTTGCTAAAACTTCTGGATGATGTGGTTACCCTTATATAGGATTCACAGAGGAATGATACTGTGTTGACAAAAAGTAAACATTCTTCCTCACACCAAAGACCCCATGTAAAGTTGAAAATAGCTTCCTTCACAGTGATGCAATCTATGTTGAATTTCTTCTTCTTTTATTTATTTATATTTATTTATTTTTATTTATTTATTTATTTATTTTGCAAGCTGCCTCCTCTGGTTTTATTGTTTCCCCTGTATTTACTGTCACTGTCCACTGAGGTTTCTTTTCTACCCCTCCACCGCTCTCCATCTTGTCCCTTCTCTGTGTCCACAACTTCCAGGTTCAGAAGAATAAGCATTACATACCAGCTGATGTACTGACTTGCAAAAGTGTCAACACTTCTGGATCAAGGTTTAGAAGGAAGTGTTCTGTTAAAAGCTTATCTCCAGAAAAACACACATTGTACCTAGTATGGTCAAAGTCAGGAGACCGGTGTGAAGTTAAAATATGGGACTCATACACATCCCTTCCAAATGACTTACAATGCTATATGACTTTACCTTGTATTATCACTTCCTAAGGTCCAAAAAACGTTTAAGGTTTTACTTTTTCACAGTCCCAGTCTTTCATCAAAAAAAACCTCATGACTGGTGAGAGGCAGAATGGCAGAATCTGCCTTCCTAAGACATAGTTAATAAATTATATGGGTAAAGTCTTCAATTTTTCTGTATTAATTACTAAAGATTAAACTCTGTCCACATGGAAATAATCAACAAAATGCCACTTGATCTGAGTGGGCCAGGATCTCCTCTTCAGTATTAGGCCTCAGAGATAGAGACAGATGAATGCCGACGTGTATTTCTGATCATGGGAGCCATAAGGCTTTTTTTTTTTTTTTTTTTTTTGATTCCTGTGTATTACCGGCTGTCCAAAGGACAGCTTAGTCGGGAGTTCCTTCACTCCCTTTCTTTAGCTTTTCACAGAGCAATTTTGTGGCAAGTTTTACATGTGGAAAATTTCATTCCTGAAGTAGAAACCTCTAAATATAAATTCTGACTTGCTTTAAAAGGCACTTCTCAGCTCTGTTTCAAATGCTTAAGATCATTTCCTTGATTTTGCTTTAATTGTGCAAATATCCATTATGCTCTTATTACTTTTTCCATGGGTTAAGAGGATAGAACAAAAGGAAATTTCAGTGGATGAAAAGATGGATGTCTCTGTTCCTATGTATTTCCTGAGAAATGAATGAAAAAGCTTCACAGGGAGGATAAATTGACCAATTAGTAAACATAATGCATAGAACACTTTTTAAGATTGCAGATGCTGTAATCTGACGGGAACCTCTACATCTCAAAACAGGAACATGATGGAGTTCTAATTATTCTGCAATTGGAAGATCTGATAAATGAAACTGTCCATCCCCAAAATATGCAGAGTACCTAACATGCATCTGATCTTGAATTTCAAATCAATAGGGTTTAATATTTCACTAGTGATCATACATTTGAAAATCAATGTTGTCAGTGTTGGTGATAC
The DNA here is from genome assembly GCF_009769625.2 of Cygnus olor. NCBI lineage: Eukaryota > Metazoa > Chordata > Aves > Anseriformes > Anatidae > Cygnus > Cygnus olor. Next base: position 112,731,069 of record NC_049169.1, on the reverse strand, counting down.
TCTCCTACAGAAGAGATGGTTGCAAGTCAAAGAGATTGAAGACAAACATTCAAGGATGAACTAACGAAAGCTGTTCCAAAAGTCTTGCTTTTTGTTTAAAGAAGTGAAAACTATCTTACATAGAGACTTAAAAGTTAGGTCTTATATTTTCAAACCAGTAGGGCAAAGTAGAGCCATCACAAAACACAAAGGAAAACACATTTTCAGTAACTTGTGGTATATAGACCACTTAGAAAAGGAGCTGTTCAGATCCATATTGTTACTTATTTGGGGAAACAAACTCTTACTGTAGATGTTCAAAACCTGGTGTACCGATAGGCACCTGCCAGTATGAACTTCACCATGAAACACTGCCATATTTTGGAAAATGGATGAGCTATCCAAGGTTCTCTAAGTGCCTCTCTTCAGCGTGGCTTTCTTATACCATCCGGCATGTTTCTGATGACATGATCTTCTGTCCACAATCCTCTCTCTTTTAATGTGGTCCTCCCACGACTACTGTGCAAGAGATGGACTTCAACAACTAAAGGACGTTTTAGTTTGTTTTGAAGGAGCACTGATATGGTGTGATGGGCTGGTCCCAAACACTGTACCTTCAGTCCAAAGCAAAGCAAAATGTTTTCTTGACCTCTGGCACCAACACTTTGTGAAGGGAGGAAAGGTTTTGTCCCTGAGTGCAGATCATTTTATGGCCTGAGTGAGCCTGGAACTGAAGGAGTCTTTTTTCTGTGTTTTGACCAAAAGAAGGGATTGTTGTAGGAGATACATCAAGAAAATGAAAAAGATTACTGTGGAAGTGCAGGACCCAGAAAGCAATGAACCATATTACAGCAGGCACTCTGGCTACCTAGATATATTCCTAAACAGCATACTCTGGATTGTTGCAGGTCCTTAGAGAGATGATAACTTGCAACTATGGCAGTCTTACCTTCAGATGCTGAATTCCCTGACATTGAATTCTTCTTCCCAGAAAGCAAAGAAGAGCTTGAAGATTCATCCACTTCTTGCTTTTGAAGTGACTGTAGACATGGTAACACAGGAGCTGGGAGAAATTATTGTTTGGTTATATTTCTTCAGTAACTATTCTAGCATCCTCACAGTTCCTTGTACTTATTTTTCCTGGTTTTGATATTTTATTTTTCTGCAAGGTAAAGAAAGCTGTTAAAAAGGAATAGCTTACAAATTATTATCCTTCTGCTAACTGGTTTCTGGATGGCTAATAGCTAGGCATCCTTAACCTAAATAAAGAACACAAACAATGCTATCTTCTTGGGAGATTACTGTATATTTTTCCACCCCAATAAAATAGAAGTAAGGTTTTCATAACTGCAAATTATCCCTAGCTTGAGAAATTGCATTTTATTTGTTTCTGATTATTTTTACATTTAGAGTTCACCTAAACTTGATTCTACAAACTGATGCCACTATCAAAGATAGTATGCATGCATTTGGCATCATTTGGGGCTCATAGTTCTCACCGTGCAATTCCAAACACTGAGAAATTCTTTCTTGCATTCCTTTTTTTTTTTTTTTTTTTAATTTATTCTATAGCTAATGGGAAGAGAAATTAAAGGCAAGCAGAACAAATCGAAAACCTTACTCCGTGTTAAGAGTTTTTCTGAACTCGCACCCTCAGTTGCTCACATGAACAGCATTGTCCTTTTTCTTGGTGGTCAGAAAGACAGACAGCAGAGACAGACATGTCTAAATGGTGTTTATCCCCTCCATTACCTGATATAGACTGTGAACACTATTTCTGATTGTTATCTTGGCTATGATGTTTAGAAATGTCGTGCTGATGCAGTTGTTGCAGCAATATCGCCATAGGGCTAATAACCCAGATGTCAGTCATAGTGAAGTAAAAAGATAAAAGACAGTAAATAAATTTTGTTCTTTCCTTGCTTTGCCTCATTTACTGTGTTTCATTCTCTTAGTTCCCTTCTCAGCTCATAACTCTTCTGTTTAGTCTGGAAACTTCAAGGCTCATCTGCAGCTAACTGACCGTGACTGTAGTCTGCTAGAGAATGGATATCATAAGTATATTAATCGCCATGTGGTGCTTTCCCACTGGGAAAAGACATTTTTAATATGTGTACATTAATAATAGGACCTTTTTGTATCACTGTAGAAAGATATCATGGTTTTGATGATTTTTTATATTGGTACACTACGTTTTCACTTACAGAGGTATAGGAAAATAAAATCAGCCCTTGTTTATCTTTCTACTCTGTGCTAGGCAGTAAACAAAGGAAAGGTGTAATGCTATTGCTGTCTGTAGATGTGGACTGCACAGCACAGTCATATAAATGAATGTTGGAGAGATTCAGGGTTAAGGCAAATAGAGGAAAGGTCTTGCCAGGAAAATTTTGCCTTGCATCTCATCTGTGCTGTATGTGTAATGACTACAGTGTCTGGGCCTCATTCACTTATGTAAGGTTAACACCATAGCTACCTAGCAAAACGAAATACAATTATCCACATCAAAAAATTATGAGCCTGTTTGCTGGTATTACCTTGACCTGGTACGTTATCTGTCTCCCAGGCAATTCTCAGCCACAGCTCAGGGTTAGCATGGGCAGGGGAATGCTCCCACTTCATAGCAGAGAGGAGGCTGTGTCACTTCCTTACTGGCTTTCTGGTATGGTCCCTCAACACCCTCCAAGCAGGCCTGTTCATCTCCTCACATCTCACCCACTAATGCCTTTACACAAAAAAACATCCAACAAAATCTTGGTGTTACACCATGGAAGTCACATTCTTACTATTTTTGGTGGTCTCAGATAAAAAAAAAAAAAAAAAAAAAAAGAGCAACATGTCAGTGGGGTGGGTCCACACAGTACTGGTAATGGCAACTGTCCTGCCATGGCTGGGGAGGGAGGGGAGAGAATCACAGGGACAGAGTTGTGCCTGGATTTGCTTTGTTTTCTTCAATGTGATTACAAGACTGTCATTTTATATGGGCATGACATAAAGTAAACAACAATGGCTGATGTAGAGAGGATAGCAACAGAAGTCCTTCTGATTGACAGCTTTTCCCTTAATTACTTTAAATTTCCCAGCCTTGAAGACTAAGGCCAGAACATGGAGGACTTTGGAGGCTATAATACAGCAAAAGAACAAAACTTTGTCACAAATCTTTCCTGGTTGGCACATCAGCTGGGTGATTCACAATTGAATAGCTAATATATCAAAAGCTCTTACCTTGTGTCTTTTGTAATGGATAAGCTCCTAATACTTATCAGATTTTTTTGTTGTTGGTCCTTACTAATTTTCATTTTCTTTTGGTTCATAAATCTAATTACTAAATTTAATCCTAACACAATTACTATCAAGATCACTGAGTTCTCCCTTTCTCGGGAATAGTTATAACTCTTCTACCTTTGTGTTACTAGCGCACATGCTACATTTTATACCAGTTATTAATGCATAAAAGTGAGGATAGTCCCAAGCTGGGACCTTATTACGCCCCTAGTAACTCCTCAGCAATCAAAACATTCTTGTTTCAGTAAATTTCACTGTCATCTTTCTTTAACTAGTTTCTTATGGTCCTCTGATAATCTTTAACTGTTTCTATTACCTAATAACCTCTCATACAGCACCAAAGCAAATGTTTTACTGAAATATGAGTAGATCTAGCGGACTCCACAGACTTAAAACTGAATAAATCAGTCATCATATTATGTAAAAGGTATTAGGTTAGTCTGAAATGATTATCTTTTCAAATACCATGTTGATTTAACAGTGTTTCTGATTTTCTTCTAAGCTTTTATGTATTCTTTCCTTCAAAATTCAGTGTAAATCTTTACATTTTTCTCTAGTCAGACTAATGAACCCAGAATTATGTAAGTTAGATGGGGGAAAACTCCATAAGTTTCATTAATTTTTTGTTCCCTGAAGATTTGCTGTGATCACTGATATAAGTTTTATCGAAAGTCCTTCCTAACAATGTCCAACTGTATGCAATTTCACTTGCCTTATCCTGCTGAATTCTGGGTTGGACATTGCAATTTCTCAAACTAGAGGATATGAAGATCTTTTGAATCTTGTTTACTCTTCAAAGAGTGACCGTTTCTTTTCCTATATATTCATTCTCATTAGCCATCCTTCATTTTCCTATCTCCTGTATTCAGTGATCCTTACAGAACATGACACAAAGTAGTTTTTTAATATTCTGTAGTTTCTTTACACTACTTTTAGTCCTTAATCTATCCTCACCACATAATTGGCCCTGCTTCTCTCCTCCCCACCCTTTGTTCTCTATTTACATAACTGAAGAACATTTTGCTGTTTTCTTTTCCTTCACAAAGTATAACTAAATTTGGATTTTGGAAGCTTTCACCTCATCCCTATGCTTCCTGACATCCAGGATGCAGCTGTCCATGCTTCAGCTTTTTTCCTTCCTTGCCCTGCGGCTGTTCTTATGCAGTGAAACAACTTGGGCTCTTGCTTATAATTTTGTGTGTAATCCCCATGCTTTCAGAAGGAAGGAGGGTGAGTGGATTTCTCTGCCCTGCTATTGCTCACCTCACTTGTCCAATGTTAAGTCATGCCTGTCAGGTTTATAATGATGCAACGGAACAAAACACTTTTTCCAAAAACAAAGCATAAACCTTACAAGCATATTCACGTCATAAATTTCTTCTTTCAAGCACTGACACTGGCTTCTTTGCTTAAAATTATGTTGTTGCAAGTGGGTGACTAAGGCATTACCATACATACATATAATACTGCATCAGCAAGTTGTTCAAGCCAATCTGAGTTTCATACCTTAGAGGAAGAATTAAGAAGCCTGACTCCACTTTCATTACGCATTAGCATCTTTTTCAGGGGAAGTAAATCTTTTCTAACAGTGTAGTCCAGGTGAAGCCCAGCAGACCCATTTTTACTTCTAGGGACAGATCAAGGTGAATTCTACAGAGGTCAATGGGGTAAAAGGGAAATTAAAGGATTACCATGGTGAGAAACCCAAGCACTCAGAATGCAACATTTTAAAGCAGCCTTTTTAAGAGCTCCTTTTTAAAAACGATTTTTCCTGGGTGTAGCATTTGAAAACAAATCTAAGCATAAAGGAGGTAGGTTCATTGAGGCTGGGTGTGGGCTTTAGAAGAAAGCAAGTTGTCCTTTTTTTTCAGTTATTGTGGTTGCAGCTGAGCAGGAAAAACAATGTCTGTGTTAATACAATTACTGTCTTCTGGTTTGCCTCCATTTTGGATCTGCAGCCCTTTTGACATATTCAGAAACACTACTTTGGAGGTAATATTAAGTAACAAAGTACTGTCTGGAATCAGTTTTGTAGACTCAGAAAGGGGGTGAAGGGTTATCTCGTATTATGTCTTCCTTTATTTAGAGATACACCCAACAGTACAAGTACCACTGGGCATTCTGTTATTGATCCACAGATTTCCCTTTCCACAGTGGTTACCAGCCATGTCCTTTGCTGCTAACCCCATGTCATTTGTGGCTAGAAAATGAAGACACCCAACTGTGCTATTGTCAGTCCCAGTCCTCAGCCAGACCGTAACTCTGGAGCCTGGGGAAGCCTAAGTCTGCAAGTCTCTGACGCCTGGCTCAAAGAGCAACCCCAGTGCCGCCAGGCAGCAAGACGACAAAATGAATTTCTATGATGCAAAAATTAGAGTTGATTGATAGGAACCTACTAATAAAATGTCATATCTTATAGATGTGGAAGGACCACAGTGCCAGTGATAAAGTGAGATTGGTCAGGTCTGACAAACGTGCATCAGAGCTGTATTATTGACAGTGGAGGATAGTATTGATTGAGCTGCCAAGCTTATCATATTACACAATTATGATATTAGATTTGCATTTTTAATTCTTTTAGAAGAAATTGGCCCAAGGCAATTACGAGACAAGAATGCTGTGTTGGAGCCTGCTGGTCCAAAAAGGAGAAATCAGAAGCTTTTAGGAAGAAGCGACCACTGTCAAAGAAAAGTTTCGCCTAGCATACCCATGACAAGGAAACAACGGAAATAAAAAAACTAATAAAGCTTTAAGGGATTTGTTCCCAACAGTGTTGTCTCAGGGGACAAAAAGGCAAAATAAGATGACCCTGAAACCTGGGCTAACAAAGATGGGCTCTAAAGGCTATTTGCTTTGTAGAGATCACCCTCCCCGCACCTACCCTTCCGCACTCCCAAACTGACCATTCGTGGAGTCCTGGGGAGTTTGTACAGACAATGTCTTCTCTTTCAAACAGCACAGTATGCAAAGCAGTCTCCAGATCTTTCAATCTTAGGCCTCATCTCTTTGCAGAAGCTACCCAAGCTGGGGGCTCTTTTGCAAGTTGGTGATTTAGTGCCCAGAAAGATGGATGAGTTGGACATAATATTTTCTCCTCACTGGTATGCTCATTGCACAAAGTGGTTGTAGGAGGTAATTTCCCTGAGATTCTCTCCTCGGAGGAAATCTCTTGAGACTAAGCCATCGGCCTAGCACTCACCTGGCCCACTGCAGGTCCTGTGAACTGGACATGAGGCTCTTGCTGCCTTCATGTTGTATCCATGAAACAGACACTGAACATTGTTATGCTTCATTTTCACTACTAAATGGAAAGAATAAGGTTTTCAAAACATCTCAAGGCCTGTAGATGAAATCTCTTGAGTATTAGGTTTTTGACTATGTATTTTTTGTGGTACCTGATCACAGACTTTTTCTGGGCTGAGGAATATAAACAGATTCAGCGATGTTATATTAACTGTCTTCCCAGTCCCAGTTTATCTGCATCTAGCTAGCTCTTCTTTTTCTTGTTAACAGTCAATCTTCTGATTTGGAGCTCCTTGATGATTTGCATCCAGGGACCACTTTTCATTCTTTTCTGGAGACAAGAAATAACAGAACCTTATGATCTTATAAGGAAAGGATGATTTCAAGGGCAAATTTTCTTCCAGAAATCTACAAAAAGGCAGCAAATACTCCTTTGGAAGATCAGCCAAGTAACGTCAATGAAATCCCTAAGGCATAAAGGAAAAGGAAAGAGGAAGAAAGAAGCATGTAGCCTCATTTCAGAACTTGATATAATTTTTGCTACGGTTGGCCTTCAGCTGCCAAGATGAGATCCAGAAATTTCCCACAGCTCAAGGCTAGTGTTCACAGCTGGATTATGGTTCAGGTCCACCATTAACATCTCAGAAAACTGGCTGAGATATGCCTTTCTGTATTTAGTGAATCACACTGCAAATATCCGTGGTTTGAAACAGAAGCAAGAACCTGGGTTAGGGATAACAAGGGGTCCCTGACCTCTCTTCAGCCTTCTGAAACCTCTGACCTTGGCAGCAGGCCTGCATTACCCAGCTCCCGTGCTCACCACCACAGTAAGAGGAAATGCTTCAGAGTTGTTCTATATTCACCACTGTTAATGTGCTTCTAACTTAGCCACGACACTGGTATTATACCTTATGTGGGACTATAGATTTAATGAGAAGACAGACTATTGGTACTGATGAATGAGCCTTTTAACAAGGTCAATGTCTTTAGTATTTAATGTCAAGATATTGCTCAAAGGGCTGGTCAGGGCTTCTGAGACCCACAGGAAAAAGTTCTGCTCTGCAAATTACAGGAACATGCACCACAAATAAATACTCTGGGAAAAGTTTTTGTTAGGATTAAAGGATGATGTTACAGAAATACTTTATAGTGCCATACCACCGCTATTATTTCAAGATAAGGGACAAACTACATATTACAACAATACTTAACTAGGTCATGTGAAAGAGATATCATCTTAAAAATTCATTCTCTACCAATTCAGTTTTTATTTACTATTATGATTGAAAAAATTGGAAGAATTTTCAGAGTACAGACTTCAATATGTCTATTGTTTAGACTGTATTAGACAGTTCACTGTAAATGTGCTCATGGTCTGTTCATGGTGTAATGGTGCTCATGCTGTGTTCACATGTAATGGTGCTCATATGTGTGTTCATGGTCAGCCTTTCATGGTGTATTATTCTGCTCCCCTTTTGGTTTGCATGAGTCTTTCAAAGAACAGCATGGTGAGAGGACATATTTAAATAAATTCTGGTTTTTAAGTGATAAGTAAAGGTCAAAGGCATCCAGAAGCAAGTGAAGTTCCTAGGATTCTTAAATGCTTTTTTTTTTTTTCCCTTAGTGATTTTTTTTTCCACAGCTGATGACAACCTTTTGTTATGAGAATGTTAACTTCCATTATTGTATTAAAATAGTTTCTAGAGATGGCGACTTTAAAAATATTTGATGTTTATGTATTCATTTTATGAAATGTAATAATTTCTGTGGTTCTTGTCCAAAGAAAATATTTAAGCTTTAAATTCAGCAGGACTTGTATGAAACAATGGGGTTTATATACTTTCCTAAATCATGATCCTTTCTCTCTATTCTGAGCTGAGATATATGTTTTTTTTTTTTTTACAGGTACTGCATAGATATGACGTGGCAGAACAGTTGTTTTGGTTTTGTCAAATGCATTGTGTTTTGCAAACAATAGAAGCAGAAGATCATAAAGGAGAAATAGCTATGATAACTCATCAACATATGTCATCTAATGTTAAAACTTAAAAAGATAACACATTCTGTGGCCAGCTTCCTCTATATCAACTCAGCTATCATAGCAGATGAAGAAAGCCAATCAAAATAAAAACAAACTCCGACAGTGATCATATCATAGGTAGTAAGAGACCTCAGATGGCCTATTGAGAGACCCAAGCTCATGTGGTGTATTAATCACCAGTGCAGCAATACAGAAGAGAAGGGGGGAGAGGTGGGAGGGGAGCAGCCTTAAATGACCTCTCCTATCCACTCCTGGGAGGCAACTGCTGCTGCTCTTTCTTCATTCTGTTTCACAGCTGATCCACAGTAAGACCATAATAAAAGGCTACAGAAACCAGCTGCCCAAACAAACAAAAGCATAAGCAATATAAACTGAATTTGTAAGCACACACATACAGAAGAGCCTCAACACTTACGAAATAAGGATGTTTCATTCAGAATCAGCTCACATGAAGAGAATTTTTGCCAAAGTTGGCCAGAGTAAAACTTCAGTGTCATGAAACTTTTAAGGTTCCAGAAATGTTTTTGTTCCACACTGGAATGAAAACAAAACTTTTAGAACATTTTTGTAACTTGGAATTGTGTCAATATTTTCAGATTGAAAAGCTCCAGGTTTTGGTTCAGGCCTGTCTCTGCTTCTAGTCAGAAACCCTGAGCTTCAGAAATCTTTGTCAAAACCAATATGTTTCCACAGAATATTGCAGCTTTGATAAACAACATATTTTAATGAAATGACGTTTTGTTGAAAATTTTCCAGCCAGCTCTAACTGCAGCCTTTGTGAGATTGGGCAATTGGGCATTATTAATATTGCTAAAGCTTTCTTTTCAAAGGCCACTGCAGCTCTTGATGATCACTGGACATAAGGAATTAATTACTTGGGAGGGGGAAGATGGGAAGAGGGTGAGGGGGTTAGCAATGCGGTTTATTGGACCCAGGCATGGGATAGTAACAAAGCTGCCCACTGTCAGGTCGCAAATAGTATCTTTTGTTTTCAATATATTTATTTGAAAAAAAAAAAAGCCCCACCTCAGCTGGCTGTGTATTCTCATCCCACATGAGAATTGGGCTCCCCAGACAGTACTGGGGCAACTTGCTGTCAGACACGGGCCTGATCCTGCCATTGCTCTGGCTGTGGTTAACCACACAGCAGCTGAGGATGTTGCTGAGCTGTGAAATCTCTGCATGCAGGGAACTGTAGTCAAGTCCAGTTTCTGTTTTTGCATCAGTGCTTTGTAGAGCTCCTTGGGATGGGATGGGATGGGATGGGATGGGATGGAATGGGATGGGATGGGATGGGATGGGATGGGATGGGATGGGATGGGATGGGATGGGATGGGGTGGTGGGAGAAAGCATCACCTTTTGTCCAAGTTGATTGATGCATTTCTAATCCTTCTCTATCCTTACCTCTCTGCACTGCCAAGAGTTTGGCAATGGAGAGTTTCTTCGCTGGATGGAGGAAGGGTGTTTGCCTGGAAATGCATGGTGTGTACAGGAAGGAACTGCTGGGCCTCTGCTCTGTGGGATGTACCATGGGAGCTGGCCTGCAGGTGTTTGTGCAGGGGATGCTCCTGAAGCTTGCCAACCCCCTAGGAAAGGACTGAATATGTGTTTGTGGGAGCATAGGTGTTCAAGAAGAATCTCACTCTCCTAGAAACACTGGAGACTTTGGCAACACTGTGCAATGGATGGGGCTCCCTCCAAGATGGGTGGGCAAGGAAGTTAGACTGTGCACATTATTTATTTTTTTTTTCATCTGCTACACAGGGGAAAATAAGACAGAAAAAAAAAAACCTACAAGAAGAGTCTGTGTCCTTCCTTTCCTTTCTGGTGTAACAGTGTCAGCTTTACTTGCCCTACAGAGCAATTAGTACTGAAAAGGCCATACACTTCCCTCCTCTCTTGGGTTTTCACACACTGGCCATAGTTCTAACACCTCCTGTGCCAACAAATCCTCAGGAAAAGCAGTTTGGATGTAGAGTATAATTGGTGTGCACAGCTTTGATCACTACCCATTTACATACTGAGTTCATCACAAAACATTCTTATTAGGTGGCTGTAAAAACCAGTGCACTACAAGAACGGTAGGACATTTCCTCCTTCATCTTCACTAGAAGTTAATATGTAGGCAATTACTGCATTTTAAAACACATTCATTTGCACTGCAGGATGCTGAAGGTTTTTTAAGAGTTTTTTGTTAATTATTGATGATTCAGATCAGAAGCTATCTTCACCTTCTTATTTTACAAAAATAACTGTCCAGTTTTCAGGGTAAGGTCACATACATACACATGGGTAAACCATTTACTTGGCTAAGATGTAGTTATGAGAAAAGTAGTTGTGCCAGTTACACCTTTGATTTTCAAGAGCAGGGAGACAGGCTACTGTCAAACCTCATCGGGCTCCAAGCGATATTATTGCAGTGCTCCTCATGTCAGATGGAGCACACTTATTTCCTGTTGATAGTATATAGCTGATGGCAGATAATTGTACTGACAAATTTAGAGACATCAGGCAGAGTTAAGAGCCAGAGTGTTATGAAAGAAGGAGGAGGAGACTGTGGTTTCACTGACAGGCAAAAGCCACAGGGAGACAGGCACTGGGCCTAGGCAGCTAACATCCTTTTATGCCTTTGGAAAGCTCCTTCATGGTTTGTATTACTTCACATTTCAACCACAATGTTCAGTGAAGATCACAATATGTGGCTGCCATGACCAAGTTACTTTAGAAATAATCTTTATGACACTCTGTCTACAGATCATATGACCTTCCCCTGACAAAAGATGGTGAGCCAGAAAAATCATATCCGTGCCAGCTCTCTTTGCTGTTAATTTCTATACATGAATATGCAGGAGAACTGGCGGAAAGAATGACACAAAATGTTTATATCCATGGCATTTGCCTCATGAGATGAGGCTGCCAGAACTCACAGTTGCCTTTATTTGAACAATAATTCAGGTGAAAATGACTTTTAGCACAAATTCCTGGGTAAATGATTCAGCTAAAAATAGGTACAGGAAAATTCAGATGAAAATATGAGGCAAAGAAGGTTTTGGCTAAGGATCTGTCGTTGGAGTTGAGGAAGGAATTGGTCATTATAATCTTCTCCTGACACCAAAGGGATGCTTGACTTATCGCTGAACTTGGAGATTTTAGTTTTCAGCTGAAACTGTAGCTGGCTTTGGTCTTATCAGTCATGCAGTGATGCATTGGTAAGAAGGTGAAATTAACTGTTCCTATATACACAATAAGAACTATGAATAAAAAGTGAACAATTGTCAAGACAGAACACAGGATTTATAAGTGAAGTATTAGGCATTTCTTTCTCACTTATTCCTAAGTGCCAGGCATTTGCAGAAGAATGTTTGTGTGTGGTTGACTCTCTCTCTGAGGGATGCTTAAATCCTTACACAAATCTGATTTGGTATCATTAAACTAAATTGGAGCGATGAGAGTTTGCATGAAATGCTAGTTATTTTTCTGGTTCAAACCAGGAAATAGATACAATTAAAATTCATTTTAAGTAAAATTCTCCCTTTTCAGATAAGGTGACAAAAAGACAAGGAACCTAATGCCTTCAGTCATTCAAGTCCTCTAAGTCCCAGTCAATAAGTTTATAGCTTTTCAGCTCTTCTGCTCTTAACATAACTTAAAAGCATTGGAGTGAAAAAATAGGATAACAAGTGCTCCTGCTATAACAAGACTATTAGTTTCATTGATTTTCTAAGAGGAAAACCCCCAGCTAAAATTCAGGAAAGAGATTAATACAACTACCTTTTAATAATATTAACTTTCTTGAAATCAATATTTTTTCTCATATTACACTATACTTTGCTACATACCAGCCAGTATACAAGTAACGATAATCGATACAGAGTCTGTGTATTTGCAAGGACCTTTTCAAAGGCTGGTGTAATGGACAAGATTAGTCAAATCTGTCCTGAAAAGTCACAGTGCCAGTTTGATCTTAAAACAAAAAGAAGCTGCTGTTGGAAGCTCCAGATCCTCCTGAGGGCTTTTTTGGTACAAACATCTAGGTTTGTGATGCTGATGATGGTTAATGTGTCATGATGGAAGTCTCACTTTTGGCCATGTTGGAGTCAATGGTTTCTGTAACAGCATGCACTGTGTTGCAGAGGACAAAATGTAGACCTTTGTAAAAATTTTGCAATTCAATTGGTTGAAAGTTTTGGGTGATTTCCTGCCTTGAGTAGAGTTCACTGATATTCTTGATACAGAATCACAGAATCACAGCATGGTTGGGATTAGAAGGGACCTCTGGACCTTGTGCAGACAAGGTCCTGCATCATGTCCAGACAGCTTCTGAAGATCACCAAGGATGGAGACTTCACAATCTCTCTGGGCAATCTGTGCCAGTGCTCAGTCACCCTCATGTGTCCCGACGTTCAGATGGAGCCTCCTGTGTTCCAGTTTGTGCCCACTGCCTCTTATCTTGGCACTGGGCACCACTGAAAAGAGCTTGGCTTCATCCTCTTTGCACCCTCCCTTTTATATACATCAACAAGATCCCCTCTGAGCCTTCTCTTCTCCAGGCTGAACAGTTCCAATGCTTTCAGCCTCTCCTTATAGGAGAGATGCTCCAGTCTCTTAATAATCATACTGTCCCTTTGCTGGACTCTCTCCAGTAGCTTCCTGTCTCTCCTGTACCAGGGAGCCCAGAACTGAACACAGTGCTCCAGGGCTGGCCTCACCAGTGATGAGTAGAGGGGAAGGATCACCTCCTTTGACCTGATGACAATACTTTCCCCAAGATAACATTAGCTGTTCTTGGCAGCAAAGACACATTACTGGCTCATGTTCAACTTAGTGTCCAGAGGACTCTAGAGCCTTATCTGCAAAGCAAATACTTTTTATAATTATGCAAATGCAAATACTTCTCCAGCATTCCTTGAAGGAGGAATATCTGTCCCCTGGAAGTGACAAAATTAATTCCAAAAAGTTTATTTTCAATTTTTCAAACGCATTTGGTAGGAACAAAATTCAGACTTCTTAATGAGGTTCTTGCACTGTGGCGGCAATTTTCCTTTCTCCTCTCCTCTCCTCTCCTCTCCTCTCCTCTCCTCTCCTCTCCTCTCCTCTCCTCTCCTCTCCTCTCCTCTCCTCTCCTCTCCTCTCCTCTCCTCTCCTCTCCTCTCCTCTCCTCTCCTCTCCTCTCCTCTCCTCTCCTCTCCTCTCCTCTCCTCTCCTCTCCTCTCTCCTCTCCTTCAGCAACACTTTGTACAAAGAGACCCACATACTATTCCAACAAGTAGCAATGACAGTTTGCATGCCGTTTGGTTATATTTGTTAAAAGGCCTCATTATTTCACTTACCAGCAAGTGTATGCAGCCCAAGCACATTATGGTCTTGTGGGAAACCTCAGATAGGGATCCCTTTCTGAACCATGTTATATTACCACTCCGTAATGTGGTCAATGAATCAGGACATTTCACAGCTACTGCTTTCCAGGTGGCCACAATGAAACTCAGGGGTCTGTCATATTGCTATTACAAACATTGTGACTGAGTACGTGTTGGATAAATCAAGGGGAGTCCCCTACTCAGGTTCATCCTCTGACATGTCCCACTACTTTAAAATTTGTGCTATTGTCACAGGATTTAAACGTCTTATCTCTCTACAGCCTTTAAGATGTAAGAGGAGTATGGAGGGTATGTTTTCATTGTGGTGTTTTCTGGCAGTCATCCACTTATGCTGTCTAGTTGGAAAAATAAAATATTTGGGTTATCTGCCTAAGATATGTTTTGAGAAACCATATTGGGATAATTGTGTAATATATATATATATATATATTTTTTTTTTTCTAGACAGACAATCTAGCATTTAGGGTCAAATGAAGATCCAGAATTAGGCAAGAGAGGTTTCCTGCAGGAATGAGGTGGGCCTGAAGACAGGGCCACAGGCCAGGTATAAACAGTTATCATCTGAATTTGGTGTCCGTCTCCAATTTCACCTCCAGGGTCCATCTGGTATTGTTGGAAACAGAACTTTGGAAAAGTAGCTGGAAAACTTCAGATCTTGTAGGCTGGTTCTCCTACTTCTTCTGCCATCCTCATCCCTTACCAGAGCAAAGCACTTTGTAAGGACCATTGTGGGTTACAGTGGGTGGGTGTATATATATATATATATATATATGTACATCCAGACAGTGGACACTGCTTAAACCTGATTGTAAGTGTACAGATATACTTATGATACAAAGAAAAGCTGTCTTTCAGTCTGTCACTGAATCTCATGTTGAGCATCTCTATCTCCTTTCCCTGTCAGTGTGATCTAAATTCAGCCAGCACTTGGCCATGGTAAAATGTTTCTGTGCTCAATCTTAGAGAAGTCCCAAGAATACAGTGAGAATTGACTGTAGAAGTAATACTGAGAAAAGTTCTTGTTCTTCACAGTCTTCTTACCAATTATTAACATGTGCTAAATGTTGTTATGAAAGTTTTGTCAATACATATTTTCCTCAGAGAATGCTGCTTTAATGACTGTGAGTTTTTCATGATTATGAGAATGTAACAAGACCATGAGAAATTATCTTATATACCCTTTAAAACCACTGCATTGTAAAGATTCAGTTTTCCGAGGAAAAAAATATTTCTATCTTAGAATGCTTCTGTTTTGGATGAAAGTCATCTTCCCAGACAAAAACTCTGACTTTTCATCAATTCTGCTATGAAATTTTGTTAGCTCCAGTAGCTAGGAAAGAGACTTAAATGTCAAAGCATAGAGAATATGAAATGAAAAATGCTCCTTCTCATTTGCAGGGATAAATGATATACCTGAAGTTAAACAGTTACTTTGGATATGCCAAATGTTCCCTCTCTTTTTTCACAAGACTTACTGGTAGTTATCCCATCTCTTAGAAGAGTGGCATTAGACACATTATACGGTGATTTTCTGCCCTCTGAGAAGAGTAACTCTCATGTGAAGAGCATTGCCTGCATCTTCATGAACTGTCATCCAGCTAGGCGGAGTTGAACTTTAAAACGATGAATTCATGGTTTTGGAAACCTTCGTGCATTTTGCTGTACCTCTGAGTGAATCTTGGGAACGAGAGTTAAACACTGGGGCAAGGCACCGAGCTGAACCTCGGGTAGCTGTTACTGATCCTTCTGCGGTGTGTAACAGATAACGTTGTGGTGCAGAAGAGGAAGGTGAAAAGAAACAGCAGAGAGTGGAATTTTGGCAGAGTTAGGAACATCTTTCCTGTTTTAATTCATAGTCTCTTTCCCTTTCTCCTCAGTCCCTGAGCACTTCTTCTTTCCTTAGTACGGCTGTGGTATTGCAGGCTGTTTATGGTAGTGGGGTGTGTGCGAGGAATTTAGTTAAGAAGAAGAAAAGCTATTCATTTTCCGTGTGATACTGATATATACTCAATGAAAAACATCCTGCTGATTTTTTTGTGTAAGAACATATTACACTGCTTTCACACTTGTCAAGAAAACTTAAAGGAAAAAAGAAGATGAGAGTAATCAGAGGCTGTTCAAACAGCGGACTGAGAGCTGGGGTCCATAATGGTAAATCTCAAAGGCTTTTTGTTGTTGTTCACATTAGCATTTTTCTTCATTTTTTCTAGCTTTTCATCAGCATTCCCATTTCTCTGGGACACAGCATGTCTCGCCTGGGCAGTAAGCACAGCTGTCTTTCCTACCCTTGCTACTGGGAGTGGTAGCAGGGTTAAAGCTTAGCCAGGCTTCCTTCAAAACCCCAATTCCTGACTCTGCTGCACTTACTGAAGTTCTGCCTGCGGCAAAACACAGCTGTGAATGGCAGGAGGTAGTGACGGGCTGGGTTTCATGGAGCTGGTGGCCGTGACTAAACAATTTGCAGTGCATACAAGCACACACACACACAAAGTGAAGTTCTTTATCTGCCCAGCTTAGGAAGGCGCTGCTCCCCAAATGAACGATTAATGCTTGAAAAAAGTCTGAAAAATGGATATCCCTTTGACCTTTCGAAGGTTTGTCATTTAGTTGACATACCCATTACCTCAAAAATCAAATGTGTTTGTCTAAACATTATTCTGATGTTTGGTTTGGGCACCAAAGGTCAGACAGCTGACCACTAACTCGCTGACAGTGATCAATTCAGTCTGAAATCTTGTCACTTTCCCTGTTTATTCTGCTATCCATCTCTGCTTTGCCAGCCACCACCGCCACTTTCTGCTGTTGAGGCGCTTTTAAACCTAACAATAATCCAATTTAGAATTGATCAATGGGAATGTGTGGTCAGTAAGCAAAATGACAAAGTCTGCATACAACCGCTGACCACAATCTGGTGGTATTTTACATAGGGCTGATTGCAAACTTAATATATGTAAACGGCTCCGACCGCAACTGTTCCAGCAAAGAAGAGGTGGTAGGGACTGAGGTTTTGAATGTTCAGGGCCGACACTCATCTGGTGCCACAAATCCGTGCAGCCCTCTGTCTTCTTACGCGACTGCCTGTGCTCATTCTGATGCAGAAGCGCTTCCCACAGGCAACGGAGGTGTCCCAGGTTTTACCACGATGAGTTTCCAAACAAATTCTGCTTCTCTGAAATCCAGCCTTGTCAGTGGGAGAAGTTTCTGGCAATTGTTAGGAAGATCTCCAAAGAAAAAAGCCTACTGCTCCACACTGAGCTGTAAGCACAAAGTAACAAGGAGAGAGAAGGAGGGCTTCCAGTCCTCAGTGCTTATATGCTTATTATTTAAAGGGAAGGCAGATAAAGTACCACGGGGTTGCTCCCTTCATTTTAGTCAGGTAACAAGAGTGACAGTACAGCAAGAAGAAGGAACCGCAATTAAAAAAATTAATTCTTTGGCTTGCATGGAGAAAAGCATGATGCCCAAATAAATGCATCCCAGATAGATCAAAATGGTACTTTAGTAAAAATCTGGGGCAAAAACCAACCAACCAAACAAACAAATACAGCCCAGCCCAGATTTTTAGGCACTTTAAAAACATTTTTTTCATCCCTTCTGCATGCCTTGGGAGACTCCTCAATCTTCAGATTGCAGCTCACAGGCCAAAATGTTGCATAACAAATGATCAAAAAGTGAAACACTATTGTACATTGTGTATAACCACATTTTTCATTAGCTGCTAAACCTAGCCCTTAAATCTACTTTTCTTGACTGCCTGTATGGTGCTGTGCAGGACAGAAGACTCCAGTCTTGTAAACATTACACCTAAGCCTTGACAGAGGAGACTGATTCACAAAACTTGTTCACGTTGGCTCTTCAAAATGTATTTTGAGGTTTTACTGGGAAGGAGAAAAGGATTCTACTCCAAGTATTTGTCTGCAAGCACGTTCAAATTGTGAGTACACCTATGCCCAAATGCTCAACACTGGAGTACATCATACATCAGTGTATGTAGAGCAATGCTCCCACACCCTGTGTTATGTGGAGTAGTGAGTGCACCACAGACTCATTTCCTCTGCTGAGATTAAACTTTCTCAGCTGTGGAATGATTTTTTTTCTGCCTCCCAAATGCCAGCCTTTGTTTCTGCTCTGATCTATTCACTGTGACTGCTGGATAAGGTTTATTTTTGAAGAAATTTTTACTCATCTACATGTCCATCCTTCTCTTCTTCCAGGTTTCAAGTGTCACCTTCATGGTGAAGACTGGTTTATGAGGTGCACGTACACAGGCTGTGCTACCTGTGTGCAAGTCACTTGTCCAAGCATTGATCTGCACTGGTAAGTTGCTGTACCTCTGCTATCATTGTTGACCTGTGGCAATCTGTCAAGAAGAACATACTCTACCCACAGCACTTACGGTGATCAGCATATCCCTTGGGAAATGCTGGCTGATACCAATCTCTTCATGCAATACCATCTCTTCATGCAAGTAAAAGAACATGGCAGAGACAGCACCAGATCATATGGCTTCTCTTTGCTTCGATTTGGAAGTGGGGCAGGCCAGTGGTCTGAGCCTTGGCTGCAGTTTCCACCCTCAGACTGCTGGGACTTGGTGCTGTGAAGCGCCCCCTCCTTGTAGTGAGGAGGGAAGACATGATCCATATCTTAGGAGGGCTTCTCTTCTGGCTGCTCTCCAAGGGACAGGTGAGGCTATGTACTCTTGGCACGGCCACAGGCCCAAACAATTATTGGAGTGTCTATTCCAATAGGCATGGCATGGCATCATCGATGATAGGAGGAGATGGTGTCATTGGTGCTGTTTTGTCCGCTGCGGTTGGCTTTTGGTGTGCTGCTTGGGCAGCAGTTCCCTTTGCTGTGCTCTCCAAGAGATCTCCAGACTTGTGACATGGAGGCCATTCATGCCTTCAGCATCCTTGTGACTTGCTGGCGCCAGTCTTTTCTTGGCAGACTCAGAGATTTTAGGTCTCCTGCAGCCTACCATGGATGATTTTGATAAGACATTTTCTGAAGGCTGGTGGGAACAGTTTGGACTCTTCTTGAGAAGGGTACCAAAATTCCCCAGAGCATTGTGGACCCTTGACTCATTCTTTTATTCTGAAATTGCCCTTTTATTGTGTCTCTGTTTAATCCTGCAAAATTTATGAGGCAGACTCCAGTCTCTCTCAGTGCTGCAGCCAAGTCAAGGGACAAAGTTTCGGGCCTGCCAGATTTTCTCGTTTTCTATTGTTTCTCCATCCTCCTTAGTCATGGTGAAGAGCAAAAGGAAAATTGCCTTTTCAACAGGCATGGCAGACTAATTTCAGATAAATAGGTCCTTGAGATGATCTTTCAAATCTCTTGTATTCAGTTCTTCCTTTTGCTGAACTTTCTTCCCAGTCCTCATCCCAGTTGAAGTAACCTTTCCATGACATCCTGCTTTGACAGGAAGATGAACATGTTTACTTTTGATAGGATGAAGTAAATTTAATTTCTTATTTGAACATCCTCCTAAGAGTTCAACTGCAGATACTCTGGCTGAGTACTCTACAAAGCAAATCAGCTGTATACCATTTGGGTATGTATGTAACTTGGGTATGGGCATGTAACTTCAATATTTGGGGATGGGAGTTGTCTTTTAATGTAGAATCAGTGTACTTAGGTATGTGCAATGACATTCAAATGCTTCAAAAACAGCTCCTGAGATGTGTACATAGAAATAAAGGACTTAAATGGGGAATATTACAAAATATTTTTAACATGTATTCTCACAATTTTTTTAAGTTATGTGCTCAGTCTGAGTTTGTGTGTGTATTAATTGGAACAGACACTTAAGACAGCAGCTTTGCTTATTTTCGCACAAGCCTTCATGCTTGTGGATCAGAACCACTGAAAACTGGGTTTACAGCCTGATCCATTAGAGCACATTTGATCTGTCTATTGTTAGTGCCATAAATGTTATTGAAATCACTGTTTATGTAGTTCTAGCATCTTACATACACCAGGAGAACTGTCTACCTATAAAGCTGGCTAGGTCGCAGCACACCACAGGTAAGTCAGGCATTAAATGGGGATTCTTCAGACAGTAGTGGAAGCACTGTTACATTTCCGAAGTTGCAGAGGGCTATTAAAAATTAGGATGAAAAAATTCATAGGACATGATTAATAGTTCTTAAGTAAAAATGATTTGCTCTGTGTTGCTTCATGCAGATTCCTGATGTGTAAGATCATGGCTAGTATAAATTTATGTAGGTTCATGGAATACAAGGGGTTTATACTAATAAGTGATAATGCCATGGCTCCAAGCACATGTATTTTAACTGGCTACCAGGTTCTTCACCCCCTCTGCACTCCCTTTTTCTGTTTTCAAAATAATATTTTAGAAGTTAAAGTTTATTCATTAGAAAAGAATTGTGATTAATTGTCAGCATTGTTATGCCTATACTTATGTTGCCAGAGATCCAGTGATGGACTACATAAAACCAAAAGCTTTTCATGTATGATTTCTTTTGTTCTTCATTTTTGAACATATTTCTCTGATTGAAAAGATCAGATAATGTTGTAGTACAGCAGATTTAGGTTCACATCAGTTTTGCTTATTTAAAACTATGCTCAGATCATATTTTCGTACCTTCATCCTATTCAACAGACATTGGTTTGCTGTTAAAATAATAAGACATCTCAGCAATATAGTCTTCCTTTGAAAGCCTGTTCAATATATTTTTAGAATGTAATTAAACCATATCAGTGCAGTGACAGCAAATAGATGACCTTTAAATTATTTCAGTATAGCTGAGTGCATAATCATTTCTCTTATACCTTGAGAAAATGCTTTGTAAATTAATTATAAATTAAGTGTGGCAAGCTCTTTTTGGTTTTCATTTTAGATGTATTATTTACTTGGTTGCTGTAGAACGAAGGATGTGAATAGTTGTATACTTTATCCCAACATCTGTCTGACTAGGAAGTTTATGTAGCTGATCTTTAAAAATGAAAACTGTGAGCAATGCATGTCAGATGATTAAGATAAGCGACCAATGTCAACACATTTTTTGCCAACCCTGTGTTTGTGCCATGGAGTGTGTACATATGGAATACATAGCTCTGTACAACTGACCTCCCTGAGCCATTGCTAATGAGGTTGTCACCTCCAGCACATCTGTAGAATAGCATGGCCAACACCAGATCAAACTGCCCACCTACTGTGTTCTGCAAGGGCTAACTTCTCAGAGCAGGACTTTGGCCAAAATACTTGCATTTTGAATCCAAGGTGCACATGCAATGCAGACAGCAACTATGTCTCTTGGGAAAATTTTCATTTTTCTTTTTACTGATGGTGAGAAGTCCAGTTAACAGGGGATGACCATCAAGATGAAGGTCCAAGTGGTTGGTCTTTGCACAGATAAGGGAGATGATGCCCATTAATCTAGCTTGTAAACTGTGACCATTCACACTGATCTGTACAGCTCAGTGACACAAGTCTTGGGAAGTCAGTGGGCTCCATACTGACATGGGGACTACTACAATGACTGTAATGGATGAAGCCTTTGAAACACTTTGGGGAATAGCGTTGCGTGATACAGAAGTACTTCTAAAGACTGCCTCATCAGCCTTTGACTCAATAACTAAGTACAGAGTGGGGGTTTGTACACATCTGAAAAAAGATTGGATGTGGGAGACGATACTTTTTTTTTTTTTTTTTTCTGTTAATGAAATTAAAGCCAGGTATTTAATCTTTAGCAGGATTTTTAAAGTCATTAATTCAAGAAAGAAGTAGGACTGCTTCATAACAAAGCACCTCAAGTAAGTGATTTTGATTTATTATTGTGTATGGGGAACATACACTGTGTCTCAAGTAGCTTTATGCTGGATATACTTTATAACTGAATCAAGGTTATGATTCACTGCCATACAGTATACTTAGCTTTTGTTCTTGCTTTTCTTTTTTTTTTTTGGTTGCTCTTTCTCTCCTTTCTCTCTTGGCTGTTTCCAGCAATTTGAGTGTTTCCACTGCACTGTTCATGTCAAAGATTTCCATTAAGGGCATGGCCTTATGATGATAAAAAATTTTAGCTTTGTTTTAAGTGGTGGGAAAGGGGCAATAGGGCTTACATGAAGAATGATGCTCATGAACTTTTACATGTCCAAAAACCATTCATGAAGCAAACCCAGAGAAGAGCAAGATGAGGGGCTTCCTGTATGACTGCAATAGAGCACTACAAGTGAAACATGGACATCTTGCTCCACTTATCCTCAATGAAAAAACAGTGATTGAAACTTTAGGCTGCAAAACAGGCTTTTTTGAAGAAGAACAACCTACTTGGTATTATTTCAAACTGGTTATCTAATTCATAATGTTTATGCTGTAAGTTAGACCATGCAACAAGCTTCTGGCCAATGCAAAGCTGTTAGCTAAAATGGCTATACAAGGAAAAGATTCTCTCATTTGTTCCAGTAACTTAGCATTTATTTTCAACCAAAGGCAGCAAGCTGCTCACCACAGCTCCTTGCCCAAACCAAAAATCTTTACTTCAAACATTATCAGCTGTGCCCTACAGAGCTGCCACAATTCCTAACAGATGGTGGATGTCTATACACTTCATTGTTTCTATTAAGCTGCATGGGGATTCTGGGTGAGTAATATTCTACTATGACTTGGAACCAGCCAAACTGGGAAAATTCAGTGACAGCACTGTAAGCCGCAAGTCACACTAAGCATTGCAGCCTATATACAGTCTGGTACACAATGTGATACACTTGCCTGAAAACCACTGAAACAGAGAAAAATGACATTAAAATATCATAACATTTTTTTTCCAAACTTCTGAATTTCCTCATTTTTATTAATGTTTTTTTGACCTGAGCTTCTGTGGTTTAATTTCCTGTAGGTATCAAATAACAGTGAATCAAGCGAAGACCTTAACCTTTAGTCCCTTTTGCATTTAAAGCTGCCTCATCTTGACAGTGTTTTAACTCGTGTTAATTCCTCTCCCTTTCTTCCCTCTCCTTCCTTAATGCTTGCTCTTTAATATTGTACAATATCAACCTGCTCCCTATACTAAATCGAGCTGCCTTTATTAATTGGATAGCTTTTCAACACCACCAATATAACAGAGAAAGTAAGTAGTTTTAGCCTAGTTCTAGGTATGGTTAGATACAATTTGTTTTGCACAAGTGTTCTGGGACTGCTCCTTGCACCACACAGAGCAGCAGTGGCACTATCTGACACGGAGAATTCGATTTAACTTATATTGTGCCACGGGAATGAAAAGAAACCATAGCATGGTTGTCTCTTTCTTCGTTTTCTACAGTTTTCCTCAACTTGCCTTTCTGTGATTGTCTTTTGAAAATCTTTCTGTGGAGCTGACTTTGACAAACAAGTGATCTAGACCTTACCCTGTCAACTTTTTATGTGTCTTTCTTTCTAAATAGAACCTGTAAATATCATAAGCTACAGTACACCAGTAAATAATTTTTTACTTGCTTGCTTGCCTCGAAGGCAGTCCCCCAGGAAAACAGACACCTGATAAAGCCAAGGGCTCAGGCCAGAGCACAGCCTTTTAACGAGACTGAGTTGCCATGTGCTAGCATCAATACTAACAAACATCACTTACTCCTTTTGCATTCTTTGACTTAAGGACTTTAGCAGTCCTAGAAAAATTTAGCATGAGTGATTAGAAACACTTGTTCCCTGGGGCTGGGATCTGGGGTGTTTTTCCTCTGGGTGGGAAAAGTTAATGGAGGGGACCCAGTGTGGCTGGACATTCTTTAGTCATCCCTGGTGTTCTGCACTTCCATACCTTGGCAGCAAAATATCTCCAGGGCCACTGGCATGTCCTCCTTACTGCTCCTTTCTCCAGGTCTGTGGAACCCACAAGGCATCCAAACCCAGAAACCATTTCAGGGCAGCAGCTGCCAGGATCAGTTTCCTGGGATGAGCGGGTTTTGAGGAATTTGAATTTTTTTTCAAGCTATGGAGCCCGAAATAGCTTGGCATCTTCACATTATTGGCTTTTGTTTGTGGAGCCTGCAAGCTATTTTAATGGTTGGTTTCTATCTATCATGGGAATTTTTACATTTTTTTCCTCTAAATATGTAGTTTTTTTTGTTTTTTTTTTTTTTTTTTTTTTGTTTTTTGTTTTTTTTTTTTTTTTCCTTTGCACCAAGTTCAAAAGGGATTTGAGGAGTTCTGGTTTTCTGAAGGGGAGCTTATACCTTTCACAATATTTTCTATCTTTCCTCTTTTTAACTGCTGGCATGCCAGTTTTCAGTTTGCTTGGCTTGCTCTATCTTGACTTTTGCCTGTGGTTCTGTTGTTAGAGGCTGATACATCTGAAAATGCTAAAGCTAGACATTCTCTGAAACTCAGGGTGTTTTGACTCAAACTTTCAGGAGTGGTTAAGGCAGACTTCTCCACCCCTCCACAAGGACTTGCTCATTTTCCTCTTTGGTCTCCTGCAGACTGTGGTCCATAGAGAGGTCTGGGGTGATGCCCACCGAGGCAGCAGAACTGCACCGAAGCATTTCCCACTGGCTGGATGCTCTCTTTTCAACGGAGCTTAGCATACATTCCCTGCCTGCATTTCTTCTCTCGGCCTTTTGGTGTCATTCTGTGATTAACAAGGAGAGAAAAGAGCCTCGTTATTGCTGTTGCTCTCTTTCTTTCTGAGCAAGGCAGAGTTTGTAGCAAATGATGATACCTAAAGAAAATGCATTGAGCACGATGAATCTTATAAAGGTTAAGAATGGTGCTAAGCCTATATATCGGGCCCAGTTCTTAGAGGGCACTAAAAAAGGTGTACGCGTCTACTTGAGACACTAAGATGACTTCATATTGAGGTATCTAATACTTAGCTATAAATCAGATGAGGTGAAATGGTAAGGGGACTCCTATGTGGCTCAGCCCATGCACTGGAGGACATCCCTGAGTTGGCCAGATGTGGTGGCACTGATGGCCACTTGGCACAGCCTGGGTGTGGGGGGGATGACACAAATGCTGGAAATATAGGAAAAAAGTGCAGAAGTGCTTCTGTTAAAAAGGAGAACTTGGAAACTGAAGTCTAAGAGATGAGTTGGGCAGGGGAAGGTACTGTCTGATTAGCTACTGAGGGGTTGTAGCATAATGAAAATATGCAAACTGGAAATCATTTTTCTCCATTTCCCCAGGATACCACAAAGGCTGTGCTCTGGTACACACTCCTGTGTCTTGTGGAGAGAAGATGAGCATGACAAGGCTGAGCACTTAGGGGAATGAAAAGCCTGGTAGAGCTATACCAATGATAGCTATTTTTTTAGCTTGCTGATTGGTCTGGGGGGAAAAGAGATGTGGTGAAGTTTTCCTAACAGTTAAAAAAGAAAAAAAAAAAAAAAAGAAAGTCACATAGACCATTTCCTTTGATCTAAAAGAAAATATTCCAGCACTCAGAGGTGTGTGTTTGTGTATGAGGGCATAGTGCAGGCTTTAAGGAGAGCTGCATCTGGTCTATCACATGCAAAATCCATATCCATTTAGTAAATACTTCAGCACGTTTGCTTGTATGGATGGCTGCATGTTCGTATAGCTTCTGCCTCTTTAAACAGTAGAGATTGCAAGCCCTGGTTATTCTCTGTAAGATGCTTCCTTTCTGATCTGAAAGCTGAGCCCTGTCTTCTTTCACACAGGGTGGCTACTCATGCTGTTTTACAGGATGAACTTCCCCATCCCTCTGCTTGCCCAGAGAGGCAACAGAGAGCTGCTGACAGCCAACCGTGTCTGCCGTGTTTCATTCCCGCATGTCTTGGGGTAATTGTGGCTCGGCTGTACAAGGATTCCTCAGTTTCTTTATGGTGTTACTGGTGCGGGCTGTGATGCCATTCCTGCTTCAAATTAAAGTTTTGTAGGATTTTGCCTCCTTGATTGAAGGATTTTTTTTTTGGTATTATTTTTATTATTTTTGAATCCTTTAAATGGTGCAGATGAATAGAGTGCATTTCATTGAACATGCTGGAGCAGGTGTGTCATGGTCGCATGGATAGACCTGACTGGCCAGTCTCTGCAAACTCGGACTGAACTCTACTTTGTGCCTGCAGAGAAATTGCTCAACACTTGAGTCTGTTAGGCTGAAATGCCTAATAGCTGTTTCAGGATCTACAAAACTGGGAGGCACTTGAGAAATGATAATGCAATCCTACCAACCGCTCTGAAAGGGATCATTTCTTTTCTATGGAGCTATACTGCAGAAGACAATTTAGTCTGCCCTCTTCCTGAGACCTGCTCTACCAGCTAAAGGCATGTAGGAAAGCATTTGTGGTAGAGCATAAAAACATGTTTTTTTCCTTTTCTAATGAGCTCTTTTCAAAAAGTAGTTGCTTTCTTTGAGTACAAACATATATTTATAGCCATTGGTATGGGCTCTGCTTGAATGTGTGTTTTAAGTAATGCCAGAAAGAACTTCATATTCCTTTAGACATTCATTAAATATTCCCAGAACTTTTGGAAATATCATAAAAATGATCTCTCTTGCTCTTCTCTTTCCCCTCTTCCTTTTGTGAATATGTCAGTCTTTAGGAATAGGTACAAAACTGATACTTTGGCTACCAAGCATTCAATTCTGAAGCATATCAGATTAAAAATACTAAGAAAAAATAAATCAAAAACAACAACAACAACAACAACAAAACACCCTCTAAGGAACTTGGACTAATCTGCATTTTTGCTGCTTTTATTTCACAACTTGAAACTCTTAACATGGTGGAAAATACTTATGAGGTTCTTTCTTGAAAAAGGATTTAGCCTCCATTGGATCATCCAGAATTTTTCCAGCATACTGGAAAGGCCTGACACTGGTAATTCCTCTGCCATAACCAAGATGCTGAAGAAAAAGTGTGTTGATTCTGATTCCAAAACATTTTGTGACTCAAATGTGGAGCCTGAGCAGAGGGACCAACAATATAAAAAGGTCTTGGTATGCTCCAGAACATACTTGCAGCTATTTCCAGGCATAAGAATCAGCCAATCTTTCCTTACTTCATAATAATGGCAGCAAAGTTTGAAAACCACTGGATTTTAGTACATGCATAACACTGAAGAAGCCTGATCTCCCCAGCCCATTTAAGGCAATGACAAGGCTCTCATTAACTTCCACAGATTTGGAATTGGCTTCAGTCATCTCAGCTGGTATCTTCCTCTGCATCAGGCTTGTGGGCCTGTGCCCACACGAGTCCTGCAGGGACTGCTCGGCTTTTCTGGGCCCCCACAAGATGCTGCAGCGGGCATCCATGCAGCCTTTGCATGGACAAGCTGGAGCGTGCGCTGCAGAAGAACTTGTGTGGCATGGCCTTGTTCTGCCCAAGTCCTGCTGCCTCTCTAGCTCTGGAAAATTCAGGTGGTTCAGGACAGAGGGCTTGACAGATCTCTTTAGATAAAACTTTTTGGATGTATTTATCATCATAGAACCATAGAATCACAGAATGGTTTAGGTTGGAAGGGACCTTAAAGACCATCCAGTTCCAACCCCCTGCCATGGGCAGGGACACCTCCCACCAGACCAGGTTGCCCAAAGCCCCATCCAGCCTGGCCTTAAACACTTCCAGGGATGGGGCATCCACAGCTTCTCTGGGCAACCTGTGCCAGTGCCTCACCACCCTCTGAGTGAAGAATTTCCTCCTATCCTCTAATCTAAATCTCCCCTCTTTTAGTTTAAAACCATTTCCCCTTGTCTTATCATTATCTGACTGAGCAAAAAGTCGCTCTCCATTTTTTTTATAAGCCCCCTTTAAGCACTGAGAGGCTGCACTGAGGTGTCTGCAGAGCTTTCTCTTCTTCAGGCTGAACATCGCTAGCTCTCAGCCATTCTTCATAGTAGAGGTGCTCCAGCCCTCTGAGCATTTTTATGGCACTCTTCTGGTCCCAGTCCAACAGGTCCACATCGTTCTTGTGCTGAGGGACCCAGACCTGGACGCAGCACTCCAGGTGGGGCCTCACAAAGGCAGAGAAGAGGGGGACAATCACCTCCCTCCACCTGCTGGCCACTTCTCTGTTGATGCAGTCCAGGACACAGTTGGCCTTCTGGGCTGCAAGTGCACACTGCTGGCTCATGTCAAAATTTTCATCCACCAGAACCCCAAGTTCTTCTCTTCAGGGCTGCTCTCAATGAGTTCCTCTCCCAGTCTGTGCTCATGTCTGGGATTGCCCCGACCCAGGTGCAGCGCATTGCACCTGGACTAGTTGAACCTCATTAGGTTTACATGGGCCCACTCCTCCAGCCTGTCCCGGTCCGTTTGGGTGGCATCCCTTCCTTCTGTTGTATCAACTGCACCACTCAGCTTGGTGTCATCTGCAAACTTGATGAGGGTGCACTTGATCCCATCATCTATGTCACTGATAAAGATATTAAACAGTACCGGTCCCAGGACAGACCCTTATCTTTTATCTTAAGGCCTTTCCTCCAACCCTTCAGACCCCTCCATGCTGACAACATGCTGACAGCAGGTGTCTTCTGGAAGAGTTTTTTGTGTTTCTTTCTCAGTCTGCTTTTCAGCGATATTCTGTCATATCGCAGGAAGAAAAAAATACCCTTTTTTTTTTTTTTCTTTTTTAAATCCCGTAGCAAGGTGCTGGCCTCCTTCCATAAACCTTATTCTCTGCAGAGATGGAAGACAGAAGTACTTTTCTGAACCAATTCTAATCTTAAAGTATAGAGTTTGGTTTGAGGTTTCATGCTGAGGTTTGGAGTGACTCATATTTTGCAAACAGGTCTACTCAGTCTCTTAGAGTTACACCACCTATTTAAGGTAGAAATATGCAAGCTAGTACATAATGCATACTGCCTGCATGCTCCAAACCACAAGTTGCTCAAAAAAGCCAGAGTGGTGAATCCTGCTGGGAAAGTTCAAAATAATGAAAGAACAGCCACTTCTCGCTGTATGCTGTCTATGACAGCTATATTTGTGATGCCAAGTCACATGGGGAATATAAAACTAAAATATAGTTAATACAAGCCTTCAGTTGGTTACTCAAATGTTCTGTCAGTACCTTCTGCTGTGATTTTAGTGCTGTTGATCTTATAGAATACATCCAGACTATTTAGAAAGAAAGTAGGTATTTTGTATTCTTTCGCTCAGAATATTGCCTTATGCTTTACAATTCAGGACACTCATTCTGCCAGTAACTTGCTTTGTTCCTACATGAATGAATACATTGCTGTCTTTTAAAACAGGTAACATGAAAAGGGTTATTTTACCTTTAAAGAGATTTTTGCTGCATACCTCTAAATTTTGCAGAACGACAACAATAAAACATCAGAAAAAGCAACAGAGGAAAGTGTAGTGCTAATGGAAACAGACGTATTTTTCCACGCTCTTTAAGAAAAACAAAAGCAGCTGCCACTTTTTGTTGAATGGTATCTCTGATTGGACTGAATCTGTTCTGTGCTATTCTTTTGCTCTAATGGGGGCAAATAAAATATTCTTCTGTATAACCCAGGGGAGTAGTTAGCCATCTCCTCTTAATTTGAGTGATCTTTAGATTTCTTATATGAGGTTCTGAATCAGACAAAGTGCTCAGAGTCAGCTCTTATCTCTACATAGTAAATAAGGTTGAAATTTAAAAAAGGCCATTAGCAATCAATACGGCTGGGAGATTTAATTTCCAGCACATGCTTATTTTGTTTTATTGTGATATACCCTAAGAGTTCCAGGGGATTATTTCCTTATTATTACATTTGCAGCATTTTTCTACATAACCTGCCCTTTTCTGCTCATGCTGTTTGCTGTTTGATTGATGTGCTCTTGTGGTGCTGCTACCTTGCTGAAGGGGCAAAGGAAAGTGGTCCCACTGGAGCAGAGACAAGGCTGTGGCATCTTGTGGCTCGGATGCTGAGGGAATTATGAAAAAGAAGAATGGCTAGACCCCTCCCTTGAGACGGGAAGTACTCCTTGTCTGCCAGCTTGGGAGTTAGAGCCAATTCACTGCTCTGAGTTTTCCATCCATGGTAGAAAAGCAGAAGCCATTCAAGTGCAGCTCCCTCAAAACTCTTCTTCAGGATAAAATGAAGCAGTGCAATAAAATGGTTCAATAATATGGCACATTTTCTGTAATGTAATAGACCAAACATTGTTGGGGCAGACATTGGAATTGCTCATCCCTGTCATTCTCTTCAGGGATAAACTATTTTATCTTAAAACTAAAGTCAGACACCAAAAAAAAAAAAAAAAAAAAGGGAATGGAAGATACATTGGCAAAAGTGGTGGTGAACTCATGCTGTAAAGTCAAAGGTGCAGCTTGATAGCTGTTACTAGTCTGTGTCTGATGCAATGGGAAAGTGGGTTTGCCATTCCAACACTACAGAGCAGAAAGACAAGCTAAATGAAGTAAGGAGTGAAAGCTGTCTTTTTCCACAAGTACTCAAAACTGCTTGTGATCTGTCCAGAAGCAGCCCCCATCAGGCAAGATGTGTATTTCACTCAGAAAAATCTGAAAACTATCCATCATAGAGTAGTTCTGGCTTTATGCTAATGATTTCAATGAGATATATAAGCAGTATTTGGCTTTAATGTCAACTATCCAACATTATAACATTGATTTGAGGATTAAGTATAAAAGGAAAGAGTCACAAAAATGACTTCACTTATTCTGTATTCTGCAAGGGAATATTACGAAAGCCAAACAAATTTACCCCAAGTAAGGTTCAATTCATATCAAGTCTCTCTGTAAATATATGACATGAGATGTTTCACATACATACTCAAAAATAAATATTTTTGCTGTACATTGATTATAGCAGAATTTTCAGGTAATATATCAAACACTTGTAGAAATAATATTCTATTCATCAAGACTATTTTGAAAGCAAATCATGTCCTACAGTCCATAGAAACAGATTTGGCTCTGTGTGCTCTTAACTGAAAGGTACAAACATTTTTCGTTTAGCTTGTACAACATCTTTGAAGCATAAAATTGATGCAACCGAATATATAAAGCCTCTGTTATGGTGTTTCATTAGACCTATTAAATCTATATAGGAACAGTTTAAATTTGCACTTTTGTAATGCGTTCTTAAGCTAGTTCATTATCAACTTCATTTTTTAACTCTGTCAAGACCTGATAATTTAAAAATCCAACTTAAACTGTGGCCCAGTGCTCTCCTGGTGTAAGCCGAATCTAAGTATTTGCTATCAGTTATGAATTAACGCTGCCTATAAAACATGTGGTGCACATTGTGCCATATATTTGTCTGTCAGACCAGCAGCATATCCTTTCAGCAATGATCCTTTAGCAGGTAAGCAGAAAAAGTCCGAACATGAAACACCTGCTCTGAAAACTTGTTTATTGATATCACCTGTCCTGGCTTCCAAAGGGTGGTTTTTCTCTCTGTGCACAGATAGAGCACAGACCTCAAGTGAAGTCCCAGGGCTTTGAATGAAAGATTGGAGCCTATCATAGGCAAGAATGGATTGAAAGGGCAGTTTTTCTGGATGTTGTTTCTTGAAGCGATGATAGTGCTGTCTATATCAAACATTTAAAGGACAATGAATGTTTCAGTTGTGGGTTAAAGTGCGTATTAATAGCTTATCAATATGGTCAGGAGTTTTTCCTAAAAGCCTCCTCAGCTAGGAATACTGTGGATCGCTCTTGTTCTTTGTAAAGGAGAATATCTTTTTAAGCTTTTTTCTCCCTGTCTTGTATTTAAGAACTTCATTAAATTAAAATATTTTGTTTAATTTATGCATGGATTATTATATGTAAACTCCCAAAACAGTGTTTGAAAATCCATCTAAAAAAGCCCTGTGGATTATCAAGACAGTTTTATATTTTTCTTGGTAATGTCTTTAAATCTGAGCCAGGTAAGATATAACGGTTAAGAAAAAAAGAAAAAAAAAAAAAAAAACAACAACCCACAACACTGAGTAAAAGGGTTCTTAACCTAATTAAGGTTAATGGGCCCTAAATTGGCATGAGTATGTAATCATCCCTAACAAGGATTAAATTTGCAGCTGATAAGATGGGAGAGGCTACAGGCATACTTGAAAGTCAGGATTAAAATTAAACACAATCTTGATAAACAAGACAAATAATCCGAAAAAAAAAATGGAATTTCCTCTGATAGAGATAGAGGCAAATACACTAAGATAAGAGCAACCAATCACACAAACACAAGAGGGGAAAGATGGGCTGGGCAGCGGCTGGGCCAGCAGCACCTGGGAGGCTGGTGCCAGCCATGAAACAAATGCAGGGGTGGCTCAACACAGCCCCTCCTTGTGCTCAGAGGGTCCCGCAGGTCTGTCATGGGAGCTGGTGGGCTCCAACAAAGCCACCCCAGGTTCGGTCCACCTGCCTGAAGACAGGCAGGAAACTTATGACAGCACATGGGCTTCAAACTGCTTCTCAGGTCTGAGCATCCTCCTCAGCAGAGAGCCGTCCTCAGAGAAGAGACAAATCACTGCTTTGGCATTTTTGGATGTGGGCGCTGATATTTTAATGGTTATGAAACACAGCTGTTTCGTTCTTCTAAATGAAACATGCTGCTGAGCTGGAAGCCATCATTAGTTTAAATTGGACCCTTTCCTGAGTACAAATGGGATAAAATTGCTGGGTTAAAACACTGGCTTATATTCTCGTTAATTCTTGACTGCTTCCTTGATAAAGTGAATCTCCCTGTCCAGTCTGTACATCCTCACACTTAGGGGTACAAGGAAGGCCAGCTGGCAGCAACGCCTCACCTACTGACCGTCTTGTCACAAGTTTGGTTTATGAAACAGACAAGAAAAATAATCGTACCAACGTCACAAAATTGATAATCGTTTTCTCTCTAATCTCTGCAATTTCATAAAACAGAATTATTAATGCTTATTTTATTCTATTGTTATTTCTTGCAAAAACAAGTGTATCTTTAAAAGTTGCTAAATACTTGTCTTGAACATTGGACAGGTATTGAAAATTTTGGTGACATTCCAAAGCTTTCTCAATTTCTCTTTATTACTGAGGTACATTTTAACTTAGATGCCAGACCTAATACATGACTTCAGCAAAGCATTGTAATAATTTTAAAGGAATAAGGTGATAACAACAATGGTAATGTGACAAATTTCTATTCTAAGACAAAATATCTTTCTAGGCAGAATTTTCATTGATAGAATAACCTGCAGGGCAGGACTCCAGCATAGAATAAATGACAAGAATATCACTTTCAAAAGCGGTTATAATCATCATATCTTACAGTCTAACTTTCTAATGCTATTTTTCAGTGGTTTGGAGAGTGTTGAAAGAGGTGTACAACTTTTTAGAAGACAAAGATGCAGCTTCATTCTGGAAACTTAGAGATATTCCACCAAAGCCTTTGTTTGCCCTAATATTCCATAATGTTAGGCTTTTAGAGTCAATAACCCATTAGTAATCAAGAGATGTATCATTTATTAATTATGCACCATATTAATATTTAATCTTTTGGGTTGCCGAGCATATTTCTAAATCTACTTTTTAATTACATTAAAAAAAAATAAATCTTCAAGGCAACCATTAGAAAAGTCATTTTTCTGCGCATTATGACTTCAATTACTTTGAAACAGCTGTCTGTGAACTCTTTGTGATGGTACAGTACTTGGTAAAATGGCCATCTCAGCTCATCCAGGCTCTTCACTCATTTGAAAGCTAATTGAATATTAGAGCAAAGGGAATGTTACAAAGAATTTCCTATGAGCACTAAAGTACTCTGGAATTAGACCTGGAAGCATGGTGCCAACTGCCCGCCACCACCCGCTTGACATGAGGATGCCAGCTGGTGGTAAACAACGATCTGCCTCTAGCCCCAGCTGTGATTCCTGGCTTGGCATGCAAGGTGAAACAGGGGTATTAAAAAGCCTTTCTGCCTCTGAGGCTGGCATGGAGGAACTGGAGGGATTTGATGGTTGCTCCATGTTCTTGGCGGTGCCCAGATGCAGGACGTGCAGATGGGGTGGGCTTGCTCAGAGGGGCTGGCTGATGTGCACCCTGCTTGCCCCTTGGAGCTCTCCCAAATGGGTGCAGACTGCATGAAATCCCAGGTCCCGAGCCCTGCATTCAGCAACCTGCCTGGGAAAGCAGAGGTTTCCTCCACAGCTTTGCAACATTATTAATAATGATAATGACATTAGAGTAGACTGGTGCCCCATCAAGCTAGGCATGTGCAGAGACAAAACATAAAGTACTTTGTTTCCCAAAAGATCAAGTCTGATGAACCATTTCATTTAAGTGCCATTTTTCCTTGACACTCCTTGAACCTGTCAGGGGGAAGTTTCAGTTGCAAGCCACTCACAAGGAGGTTTCGTATGGTTTCATTTGTCAAAATCTTAGTTTGAAAAAGTAATAGAGGAAATGTGTTCCCCACCCCACCCCCGTACCTCACCTCCTCCATCTGCACGTGCAAAGCATTTGCCCATATATGATAACCAGCTCTGACTATTTGGGTAGCAATAAAGGAGAGAGTTTGTTTAAAAGATGTGGGTTTTGGAAGAAAACTTTCTGTGCTTTTATAATAATATCAGAAACAGCCTCGAGAAATACATCCCTTCATTCATAGAACAGTAAGTTATGTACAAAGAAAACAATCTAGTTGTTCTTAACACTGTGTTTATTGGACTATTCGGCTGAATAAGGACAACCAGGAAAGTCAGCATGAATTACCTACAGGGTTGAAGTCAGTCTACATAAAGAATATATATTAAATCCCAAAGGGCATATTCTTTCTAGGAGCATAATGGCCTTGGTTCAGTAAAACTCCTTCTGCTTTTCACTCCAAACCAAGAAAGAGAAGTTCTGAGTGTGTTTAAATTAGGCGAACACACACCTGAAATAAAAGGGTGTCTGGAGTCTGACTCTGGCTGAAGCTCTGGATATTGCATATGACCCTAGCAGCACTTAATAATGAATTCAAAACCAAACAGAGATTACAAGAAAGAAGTCTAATGCCTAATTACGTTAAAAGTTTTACATTCAAATCCAGAGCTGATAATGACTTCCTCTACTCTAAAACTAGATTCTGTCCTTTCATAGGATGAAGTATTAATACAAAGAGGTCTTTATAAAGATATTTGAAGTGGATATCATCTGTGTCACCAACAGAAAAATATTCTTTCACAAATCTTCTTGTTTCAATCTACATAAATAAAATTCAGAAATTAGGAGAAATTCTTGTGTTTCTATCACTTGCATATTACTAAAACACTTGCTTTTAAAACTATACATATGTATATATTTGGCTTAGAGTAGATTAAACCTCTTAAAGGATGTAACCTGTCAAAGATGGATCGTGCTTTAACCCCTGAAAGGGGACAATATTTGTGGACGCCAGGCCTCCTGGGTTTAATTCTCTTTCCCCAACCGTTGACACTCTTTATTGCTCTCAACAACTTCTCTTTCCCTCCATTTTCCCATGTGGGCCTATTAATTTATGAAGTGATGGTGAGTCACTTAATGATGCTGATGACGGGAAGAGTGCCATGGAAGTAGCCAAGCATGATTTCCCCAGGGAGGAGGTCAGAATGGGGCGTGGGGGATGTTTCTGCTGGGGGACTGGGGGTTCGTTGTCCCAGCAAGCGATGCTGGCAAGATGGTACTCAGAAAGCAGCTTCCAGGAGCCCAGCAGGGAACGCAGTTCCTCAGGATTGTTAACTTGTCTCTTGATTGGTCGTGTTTTGTCTTGGTGTTAATGCTACACATACCTGGCAGAGGAAAGTAATATCGATACATATCCTCCATTACATATCTGATTAAAATGAAGGCTGATTTTTCCATTAAGCTATCCAATAGCCAGTTCCTTGAGTTTTCACAAGACATTAAAGGAATGAAGCATTATCAAAAAGACATTCTGTTACAAAAGCACACTGATCAATGCTGAGAACATTGGTTATAAATTATTCAGATTTTGTTATAAACTACTCAGATCTTAAAAAGACCCAAACCCTAAGGGTCTGCAGCACTGGCAGCTGGATACAAAAGCGTGACTGCCCCACCTGGGAAGTACCAACACAATATGCTGCATCTTGCGGCATCCAAACAGATGCAGCAGAGAAATGCCTGTTTCAGTGGATTATAGGAAATAAATCACCAAGTGGCCTTGCCCTCAATAGAACCTGATTGCTGTAACTTGTTGTGCATTCTTCCTTCACCACATATTAATTTTTAATGAAACCATTTCAAAATAAAGTCATAATGTGAGTCATAAATCACAAAACGGTGGTAATAAACCACTTTGGTTTATATTAGCTCTGTGCAGACGATACTTAAGCATTTCCACCATTAGCAGGGAATATGTGAGCATTCTCCACACAACATTTCCCCTATTACTTCCATCTTAAATTGTGGAAATGTGGGAAACAAAGCCAGTTCCAATCAACCTCTAGGTCACTATTTATTCTCTTAATTGAATGATCATATGCTAACGAGAGAAGATTTTTAGCACTTTTCTGACAGCTGCAAACATTTTTTGGTGACTTAGAGTTATAAAAACAGTGCTGCCAGCTACAGCTGAGATGCAAAATGGAAAGAGGAGGGGAAGGAGGGAGAGGCATGGTTAACTGACATGAGGGCTAGACAAAATGAATATTACAATTTTATTATCATGTAGTACACAGGCAGATCAACTGACCGTAAAGGGTCACCTCTTGTTAAAAGGAAGACCCTAGCTGTTGATCTGTAATACAGAATATAAATAGTTTCTTGTACTCCTATAATTACTTTTGCAGGTTATGCTGAACTCTGCTTCTTGAAGGTCTCTTCCCCATACTGTGGACCTTACTAGGACCTATAGTAAATATATAAGAGGAATAAGTCTAAAGAAGATCTAGACTCAACAAGCCACATAATGCAAGTATATGAGGTTCTAGGTGTCTGGAGACTGCACAGAACAGCCCTTCATTGCCGGACTGGCTTTCCAGACATGGATTTGTTTTCAGGACATGCAACAGTCTGACAATGTGTCCAGCAATGTAAGGGTGCCCTGACTAGAGCAGAGAATTAGAAAAGACTGAGAAAGGCTATTACCTCTCACCAGAAGCCTCTTCTTGCTTAAGCTTGGACAGAATAGACCTTATGCTTTTGTCTAATACAAATGAAGGGTCTGCATTGGAATAAATAAAATTACTTGTAGCCATCAAGTTGTGCTTTATCAATTCTCAAGTTTTAAGAATTTACATAATAATTCCCTTGGCAAATTTTACATTTGTTTTCTTCTCTACTTCCAAGCATGTAAGAATCCTGGGGCCCATAACCCATGATGATCTCCTAATTGGACAAAACGGAATTTCCATTTTGAGTTATCCTTGTGTGTTTCTGTACCCTGAGTAATAAGAAGTTTGTTTTCACACCTGCATCCACAATCTTCTCAGGGACTTTGGGAAGGCTGGAGTATAAATTAACATTAACAATAAGCAAATATATCATTTCTGGTTTGGGAGAGGGAGTCATACCACCGGTATCTAGAGGAAAGAGCAAATAATATAAGTTTGAATATAGTCTGAGGCACTGTGACTGAAGAATTTACACAGAAGTCTTGGCTGCATGTATTAATTGCGAAAATAGCCATATCTTGATAAAACAATGTTTTGATACCTTAAGAATGTGTCTACCATCAGTCAGATCTAGAAAACACCGTATAAGTTGACTTAAATGCAAAAACAACTGAGGTCTTGAGGGTTTAAAGACATTTAAATAGTCTTTCTGCTCTATTCCAGTGGAGCAGAGTTGGTTTCTGTAAACAGAGAGCTCAGCCCAGAGGAGCTGTCTGCACCAGCTTGCCAACTGCTCGTCTGCCTCCGTGGGGCCACCTTTCCTGCTGCTAGGTCTGGACCCGCTAGGATCTGACTCCACTCAGGCCCAGTCCTCTCTGGGCAGGAATCACAGCAAATGAAAACTCTTGGATGGCACCCTTCTCTTAGGCTTACCTCTCCAGCTAGCTATAGGGTTTGAGCTCATTACCTAATCAGGTGGAAAAATGGTATGGTTATAGTGATTTTATGACAAGCACTAAATGAAAAAAGATCGACAGAAAACAGTCTTTTTGATGGAGGCTTCTGGTTAAGGGTAGAGAGGCCACACTGACAAATTATACCTTTCACAAAATTAAGAAGATGTAGGGACAGAACAGGTCATTGGAAGGGCCCTGAGGAAGCCATCTAATACTTCTAGACTCAAGGAGGAGCAACTGTGCCAAGGCCATTTCCTAAGAGATGGTCTCAACATCATCCTGAAGATTCCAGTGATAAGATTTCCCAGCTTATCCAGGCAGACTGATCTCTTGCTTCTGTCTAATGATGTCTAAGAGGAAGTTTTACCTTCTTCCTTCTGTGCTTATTTTTCTGTATGTTGTGGGGAAAAAAAAAAAAAAAAAGGACCTAAAGACAATTACCGTGTCTTCCAACAGTTATATCCTCTAGGGTAAGCAGTTCCCTGCTCTTTTTTTTTTTTCTTTCTCTCCATGATCTTAAGGTGATAATTCTCAACATGAGAACACCCACATTACTATATTTGAACTCTGCTTTGGCCCCTTCTATGTGCCATACCTCAGCCTGGCTCTTCAATTTCATCAAGATTGAATAGAAAAAATTCTTAATACTTAATTCTTAATACTTAATTAAGCATTAAGAATACATACTTATATATTCTTAATATATATTATATATAGTCATATATATTCTTAATATATTATATATAATTAATTCTTAATACTTAAGTATCAAGTATTAATGCTTAATTAATCTTAATTCTTAATATTTAATTGCCTTAATTCTTAATACTTAATTATCTTACACACTCCATTGTCAATGGACTCCACTGTGTCCCAATATATGCTTGCCATTTTTTGCAGAAAGTCTACTATACACAGTATTACCTCATTCACATGCTAACCTCACTGTGCTTACCTGTTTGGTCTAGAAAATATGAGGTGCTTTCACAATGTCACCCTTTGGTAATGAGTTTTTGTCACTCACAACTTAAAATGAAGTTAGCTTCATGAGTGTCAAGTGCCTGGGCTCAGTCACTATGCAAATCTTGGTTCTTCAGCTATACAAGCTCCACCTTGGCTTGTGCTAGGCTGGTGTCCCTACTCTTTCTTGTATAAAGGCCACACTAAGCCTGCATATAGGGTAGAGATTGAAGGAATGGCTTTCTAAAGGGAGCAAGGCTGTTTGTATTTTTGAGAGCACCCAACTGGCAGGTGCAGCTCATAATAGCCCACTTCACACCAGCAGGACCTTTCCTCAGTGGCATGGGATCAAGTTGCTTTGCTTTGGCCTGCAAAGAGGTGGCTCCAGTTCCAGGGTGGCTACACAGAGCAGTTTTTCCTGCCAGGCACATCCTCTGTGGAGATTTTCTCTCCACTGTGCAACAGGTATGAATCTAGCTTACAGAGTTTGTAGAGGAAAAGCAGTAATGAAGAGGGATGAAACAGACTCAACAGTAAAAAGAAGGCTAGAGGAGGAGCTGCAAACAGATGACTTTTACCTTAGGAATGCAAAGGAGAAAGGTGAGAGCAGAAGTTCTTCATTAAAAATAGAAAGCTCAGTGCTTCTTCCAAGTGGGCTCCACTGGTCTAGAAAAGGAAAAGCTGCTGCTTGAATTTGCTCATGTTCCTTTTTCACCATGCCTGAGAATTGAGGTCAGTAAGAAATCCATGCTGTGTACTGGCAGCAACCAAATGTGGTTCTCTTTACTTTCTTCGTTTAGATTTCTTGTTGCAACAGGAACTTAGTCCAAAGACCACTGTGGTGTGAACATATAAGCTCTGTTTGGCTTTGAACCAGGCATGGGTAGTGGCATTTTAAGTGTGTGTTATAGTTATCAAACAAGCAACAATCGCTTATTTTTCAGATGGTGTTCTGGAACCATTAACAATGTTGTCATTTTCCTCAATGTGAACATGCAATTATTGAGTTAATGCTAAAGAGTGCATATGTATTTTACAAAACTCCCAAACTCCTTACAATTCAGAGAAACATAGTCAGATTTCTTTCCATGTTTTACACACCCCTTATGTTAAAACTGTTTTAAGCAATACCTAATATGTAGCAAGAAACAACTTCAGTGAATACGTCCCTACACTGCTAAAATTTTGCAGCAATTTCTTTAAAAATGTATATTTCCTCATGATAACAATTTCAAAAATGATTGCAGGAAGGAAATATATTAGCAATTAAATTAGCATGTTTTAGCACAACAAGCAATAAACTGCTTAACACTGAGCCCCTGTGAATTAAAAGCCGGAACAGCATTGGACAAAAGTCAAGGTTATGCTGACACATTTATTTCTCAGTAAATGAAGACTGTTTAGTTTTAATGCATTTGTGGTTAGCAATAGTTTCAAAAGATCAATGTAAATTCATTTTGAACTAGTAAATAATGTCTTAATGAGACTTCTGACAGCATGCTTTCACACCTTATGGTTCCTTACCTTTAAAAATGCCCAAAGGTGAACCTATTTTTCCTGGTATTTTACAATAAACAAATAACATCATGCTGTATTTTATGACTTCTGTCTGAACTGTATTTGGGGGAACTGCAATTTGGTTTTAACAACTCCCAAACTCTGCTTGTTCAGTCCACAGTGTGTTACTGTTCTTTTCCTACAATGGCTTAACTCTGACTCAGGGTAAAAAAAAGAAGGTAAATGATCCCTTCTTTTTCTGTTACTTGAAGTAACTTACATGAAATGAAGTGCAGGATTAACCATGAACCGCTGATGGCATTATGACATAAACCATCTGCCACACAGAAACATGCCAGTGTTTATAAATGCACGCTTTCATTTTCTAACTGGAAACCCAACTCAGGTCTTGCGTAGGTCTGTCTGAGACCCTCTACTGGTATTTCATAGGAGTTGAAACAGATGCACTGTGAATCCATTGTGGTAGACATGAAGGCTTTAGAACACGAGTCATCATGTTGTTTAGAACATGAGATGGCATCATCACTCACAGCAGTAAGGCCAGAAAGATGCAGTGCAGATTGTCCCCAAAGAGTCATCAGATCAGTGTTTCTAACACAGCACTGCTGGATATACAGAATCTGTGTCTTGCAGAAGGGCACATGTTTTTCAAAAGTGCGGCCTTGGGTCAACATGTTTATAAAGTCAGATGATTCAGGTTGCAACTCAGCAGCCCTCCCAGTGGCATCAGTGACTTTCTCAAGGCTGTTCACATGGCCGACATCATTCATCTGCTTTCTGACTCAGGGTGGGGATTTAAGCCAACACTACAGGTCTGAAGGGAAAACAGGAAACATAAATCTTGCATAAATTTAAAGAATTTTCTGAAAATAACTCCAAAACTTTCATATAACAGAGTTTCAAAGCCTGACACCTTGCAATTTGCCAGGTCTATGAGGGAGTACCCTGACAGTCACATATACAGAAATACACCCCTTACTAATGATATATAGCTCCCTTATCCTAGCTCTAATAAAGTGGCAAGAACAATAAACTGGATCTTAAAACTGTCGTGTCCTTGTGACTGCTATCCATCCTTGACCTTGAAGCAATATAATTCAGAGGATGGGATTGCTAAATCTGGCAGGAAATACACATTTCTTTGGCTCTGGTCTTCTGGTGAAGCAAGCTGTTGTTCCATGAACAGTTCCTGAGGGAAAGCACACGTGTCCTCAAACCTACTTCACGGTTGGTTCCTCTTCTGCTTCTTCCTCCAGGGGAGACAGCATGAGTGGGGAGAAAGGGAGCTCCTCACAGTGCACCTGCCCTCATTGGGCTATGGATGTACTCTAAGGCCCTAATAAAAAGTTTGCACTTTCCTTAATAAGGATGCTAGGGTGTTCTTACAGATATTTCAATAAGATTCTTTATTGCCTTTAATGGATGTGTGACAGGGTCCTTGTCTCTTCAGGCAATTCATCCTAGTGAAGGCTGATGCTTGTTGGCAATATGACCCAGAGGTAAGGCAATGAAGGATCCAGATTCTGTACCTTCAGCTGGACATTTGCCATGACTATTGATGTTCCCTGATATTTCATTTACTTCCTTGTTTTCTGAAAGACTCTACTAATGTAGTCATTCAAATCAGCTGTATTTTATAGGGCATTTTGAACAATCTTCGTAAAGATTGCAAAAGCGTCTGAAAAACTTCCATGTAAAATTGATGGGTCTCAATGGAGTCCTAACCTGACTCCACAGGTCTTCTGGTAGTACTCACTTTTGGGATTACATCTCAAAGCATGGCCTACCACTTGTAGAAAAGGATGAACTGGGAAGAGGTTAATAACGAGTATGTAATTTCAATTGAGTGGAAAAGTAAGTGGAAAGATTGTATAGGTGCAGATGCTGTATGTGCAGCTTTGAGAATCAAAGCCTGAAACAGAATAATCCAATCCCTCAAGCACATCACCATCAAAAATAAAATAAAATGAAATAAAAAACTTCAAAAACTGGAACATGAAATAAAAAACTTCCCAATCTGGAAATAAATGAATCAACCCATTCAATCTAGCCGGGCGAATTAAAATAAAAAGAGTTCATAAAGCTCTCCAAGGAACTTTTTCAAAAATGTAAAGACAGAAAATCTTGAAAAGTGACCAAATAAAACCTGTGCCAGCAATTATAGTTAAAGAAAACAATTACTCTTCTAAAAGTAAAAAAGTCAAACTACCACCAGGGGTTTACAATAATAATAATTCACAGCACTTCTAGCAGTCTTGAAAAAGATGAAAACAGGGAAGGTGATGTGGAAATGCTGGTTTATTTACCTACATTCATTTTGTTTGAGGGATTTTCTCAATTTGACCCACAGCAGCCTTTGTATGAAGAAAGAAATTAAACTGCATTTAAGTTCCTTTCCACAAAACTCCCCCCCCCTTTTTTTTTTCCCAACATTGAAAGATTCACAACTTCTTCAGAAAATCATTCTTTAGAAAGTGTGCAGATATGCCTCTTGCAGTCTAAGGAGCTTTTTTGTTCATTAACCCTGTTTTGAATCATAGATGAGACTGTCCAACCGTAACCAAAACTATATGGTAAACTAACTGGCATATAAATAGTATAAAACGAGAAAT
This sequence comes from Cygnus olor, assembly GCF_009769625.2. Lineage (NCBI taxonomy): Eukaryota > Metazoa > Chordata > Aves > Anseriformes > Anatidae > Cygnus > Cygnus olor. Next base: position 112,688,161 of record NC_049169.1, on the reverse strand, counting down.
TAAGCTGTCAGCTGCTTTAAATACCTACACAAAGCAGCCCAAGAAATGGCCATGCAGTAAGGTGCCAAGAAGATATGACTGTATGCAACAGCAAACTGTCTTGTTCAAAAGGAAAACGAGCTGCAAAAAGGTCCAAACCAGCTTCATTACTGCCTTTCCATTGTTTTTAGTGTGACTGATTGTTTTCAGTTTGATGCCATGACAATAAAGTCAAGCTTTATCGCCAGCTTGAAATATCACTGAAGCCTTTGCACAGACCCCTTTCTATGGGAGGGGACGTGGGCAGGTTCTTGCATGCTTGGCTCATTGGGGAGGGGTGCAGACAGGCCTTTTTAAGAGGAAAATGTTTGTGCAGCAGACAAAGGGCAAAAGTCTCTTTGGGGGTTCTGTTGTGTTGTCCACAGCACCCTCCTGCAAAACAAAGCACCCGAATGAGACAGTGATCTAAGGGCTACTGAGATAAGTCATATTTCTATGGACTTCAGTAGGCCCAAGGTCTTTGCCCCCTTTAGTTTTCCAGACCAGCTTTAGTTTCAGTTAGTTCAGTACGTTTTACCTGCACCTCTGGAGGAGTGAAGTTGATCCAAGAGGTCGTGTGTTTTTAGCAGCTTTATGACACCCCACCTCTAACCTTGACTTGCAGGGATGCAGGATTATGAACCTGCCCCTGACTGTATAACTGGACCGTAGAGTTAACAAGACACCAGTGAATTTGCTAATGAACTTGCCCAGAAGGTACAGGAAAGGGTCAGTTCTGCACTTTCCCCGAGACAAATTGAACCATAAATTTTACAAGTTTTTGTTGACATTAATTGGGTTACACTTGTGTAAGAAATTCTTCTTTCTTGCTCATTTGTCTTGCGAGTTGTTTGAAGTGCCAAATATTTCTGCCATGCCAGTCACTCAGCCATGTGATTTCCAGGCTTAACAATTTCTCTGAGACACCACAGACTCAAACCTCACTGTAGTTTATTGCTCAATAAAAAACAAAAACTTCAGATATTTCACCAGACTGCAGTTCTCAGAGGGTCAAAGCAAAACTCCCGTTTAAAGAAAATTTTCTCCCAGCCTCCTCCTTTTTTTATTAGTCCTTTATTCACATCTCAAAACCACTGGGCCTTGAACAAAAGACTCTTTTCAGAACAGTCACTTCTGTTCAAGATTAAGTGAAGTGATTTATTACATTTATGTAGTGTTAGGCAGTGATCATTCAGATGTTAAATTAATGGACGTTTCCTCACCAGTTCCTTGCCAGTTCCTTTAGTACTGTTAATGTACCATGTGATCCAGAGTACATGAAATAATCCCCCTGCTAGCTCTGGAGAAAGAGCTGTCCTTTGTCACTGTTGTTAATCCCTCACAGGGTGAGTTGCCGTGCCTGGATGTAGACAGACCTGAGGGAGTTTTGCATTCCAACTCTATCAAAGACAGAGGTGCCTCCTCTGTGCTGTGCTCTGGGGAAATTTTGATACTCCTAGAAGGCACTCCTAGAAGCAGACACGCTAGTGTATAGGTAGACAAATTGGCAAGAAACCCTAGAAAGTTGGGCATAGAAAGGCTGAAGGTACAGAGCTTGAGAACCCTAGTGCTGCAAGCTGGTGCATCACCATTTGAGGTAATAATCCTTGGGATCTGCAAACTCTTACTTCAGGATGTTGGAAAAATGGTTGCTGTTAGAAAGGAGAGGCTGGGTGACTACTTCAGTCACTGGAGGAGCTGAGGGGTTTTTAGGAATGAATGTCTGCTGGGAAGAAGACAGAAGGAACAGTAAAGGTAATTTCAGTTGCAGCCCTTTGAGTGAGACCCTGCATTGAGCAGAGCTACAAACGTGAGCTTACCTTAGCTCATGTAAGGACAGCACAACATGACTTTTCCACTACATCCAGAAGAGGGGAACCATTGAAGGAATGTACTGCAGGTGACTGACTACTACCTATGGAAGAGAAGTAGCACATAGAGGGGTTACTTTTAGTGTTGTTGTTCTGTTTGTCTTGGTATAAGCTTCTTTGTTGCAGTCAAATTCTCCAGTCCAGTGTGCCAGACTCTTAGATGTGTTTCCTTTTAACTGGAAAAGCACTGATATTCTGCCATCCTTAAAAAAAAAAAAAAAAAGTGGGTTTCAAAATCTCTGTGATCTCTGTGCTTGTTAGGGCAGAGGTCCAAGCAGAACAGCTTGGTCTGAGAAGATGAGAGAGTGGTTTACCACCAAGCAGGATCTCTCTGTACAAGATTTCAGCTCAAAAGGGTGTGTTTAACAGCAAGTTGCCATGACATGATGAGTCACCTTGGAGAGATGTCCAGGGTAGCCCTAGAGAAGCCAGTTATGGTCAGGTCCATATTTAGGCTGATGCAGATTTCTGCCCAGGCTGATGAAGCCTTGGGGAGGTTCACAGTGTACCAGCCCTGTCAGACTGCAGCACTAACCCTGCCTCTGCTAGCTGAACTAGCTGTGGTACTTCTTTGTGGCACTCGGTTGTGTAACTGCCTCTGCTGCTGGTCTGCTCATAGCCTTGCAGGTTTTTTGACCCTCTCATTCATCAAAGCCATTAAATAGAAGTTGACTTTTACATGTAACCTCAGTCTCTTCTTATTGAACAAATTGACTTTTGTTGCACAGAGCATGTGCATTTGCCAGTGTGCCTGTGAGGCAGATGAAGCACAGGAGCTGTTATCCAATGACATGTCACATGGACAGAAATGCATGCTTAAATACTCTGAATTAGGTTGGTTTCCTGACTACCGAGGCGATGCACTTATGTGTGTGCTTAAACTTAAATATGTGGTTAAGTCCTATTCATGCCAATGAAATCTAAGCATGTGCTTAAAGTTGAGCAGTTTATTGAATTGTGGCAAAACTGAGCAGCCTTTGTAGAATTAATTAATCTATCTGAGCTACTTTTTATGTATGTGACCCAAAGAGAACTGTATGGCTTCTGTGTGATTTTTAAACGTATCTTTCAGTTAAATCAAGGATCCAGACACAAATGGTAGTACACATTATATGGATTTATGACATTCCCTGGAGGATTCTGGGTCAATAAAGCAGTGAATGGATTACAAAGAGGCCTCTAAAGTGTTTGCTGGAATTCACAAGGAATGAATGAATTACTGTTTGTTTTATGACTAGAAAACATCTTTCTATGGATGCCGCGGATCAGACTGACTGACAGACATAACATGCTTTTGCTGTGTTTTGAACAACTGTATTTATTGTATACAGGCCAGAAGTAAAAAAAAAATAAATGGGAAGAAGAATGTCATAGTAGTACACTGTTAAAATAGACTGGAAAGTAATATAGGCTCAATGCAAATGATTATTTATTACTCAGCATGGTTATTTTTCCTGCAGTAACTCAGAGGCTTCCACCAGGACCGGTGCTCCACTATTAGACATATTGTATATAATGCAAGAAGCTGCTACCACATGTGAACCTTATTTAAATGCCTGGTTTACACAGCTTTAATTTGAAAGTCATCTTGTTTTTTCTAAATAGCTAGAAGAACAAGTGGTGAGCCCCATGTAAAGCAGGATCTCTTATCTCCAGCTGGCATAGAAACATTCTGTGTAGATACAACCAAAGACAAGACAAAACAAGCAAAAGATATAAAGTGAAAAACCACACCAAACCAAAGCAGAACAACAACAACCCACAGAAAAGAACCAACAACTCAGCAAAGTTGTTCTGAAGGGTGAGAGGGCAAAGGAAGAAACCTCAGGTCTGTCCCACACTTTCAACCATAAGGTCAGGTCCCTTGCTGCATGCATGGGCTCCAGTCCTCTGTTCTTTCTGTCCTTGCAGTGCTGGTCAGCTGGACAGAAGGGATCTACCATTGCTTGCCTAAAAGACTAATAGTTTTTTTGGGGTTAATTTGATTTCACAACTGGGGACCTTAAGTAGCAAGAGGGCCAAGTTGCCCCCTTGTTTTTTACCCGACTGGTGGTGAAGAGACTGCTGCTGTCCCTATGTCCCCTTGTCCCATCTCTTGCTGGAGGCAATGGGGATACTCTTTGCTCTGCCTGGCTTGGCCATCCAGGGCACACCTGGATGTTGAAGAGTGGCAGATGAGGGACAGGTTAGTCCTCTGGGGAGATTTTTGCTTTTCTGACGTATGGCTCATACCACCAACAATGAAAGAACATTTAGTCTTTGATTCCTGCCTTTATGCTCTTCCTGGTCCTGGGGTTGAACAGAATTTCCTCACTGCAATTTGACAGCTTGGCTTTTACTCCCCTTTAAATTTAAATTCCATAACAGATTTCTGTAGGAAAAATTTCAGTGGTGTACTGTGATTGCTAAACTCAGACAGCAGTGTTAGTTACCTTGCAGCTGTCAAAAAGCAGCAGTTTGCTGAGCAGTGATCATGTTCAGCAACCACAAGATGCATTCAGGGAATTGGTAGTGTCAGTGTTTGATACTAGCACTCAATGGCATAACTATAGTAATTAATACATAATGATAATGCAAGGGCTAATGAAATTAGTAATGCAATTACTATTAATACTTTGCAAGCCTACCTAATCACTTGCGCAGCACCCACCATGTTGTGCTGGGGAGCTTTAGAGCAAGTTTCTCTCCATGGCACAGGGAGACATGACTTTTATTGACTTTGAAGAGCTAAGGGTAGGATTGTCAGAGGAGGACTAAAGGTAGCCAAGAATAAAAACAACAAAAAAATATCGGGAAAGAATTGGAGGGCCTGTGTTTCTGGTTTTATCAATGTGTTATTTTCAGCAGTACCAGCAAATGTGTGTTCTAGGTCACTTAACTGAGCGCAAAACATTCAACAAGACAGCCGAATTAAATGAAAATAGAGGCTCTCTACTTTGAGTTCAAATAAAGCACAGACAGTAGGCGGCAATGGAAAGTCCATTAAATTTTAATTTGCTAGTCATTAAAGTATGCCATTCATTTGTAATATTACATGGCAAGGAAGCCCAAGTACAGGAGTGTATGGCTTACTGTTCTTAATGGTCTTCTTATAAATTTCTGTCTGTGATTATGATCAGTTCTTTCTTATCATCCATGAAATTTATGAACCAATTTATTATATCAGCTGAGTGGAAATATCAGATAATGCAATGCAATAAAAAGTAGATACTGATTTTAAGAAATCAGTGTCCTCCATAGTCTCCTGTGAGAAGAGCGAGGAGAGAGTAGCTAATTACTTCAGCAACATTAAAAACAACAGAAACATAATGGTGTATGGAACCATTTAATCAAAATGGACACACAACACTCTTGTAATTATACGAAAAGGTCATGGAAATCATCAATTTAGACGAATATGATGTGAAGAATATGACTTAAAACTTCCAGTAAAACTATCTCCTGGAGATTATTTGAACCACAAAAAAGTGGTTTGTATTTCCAGTTTAATAGCTGAGGGCACAATGCCATACTGTGTGTTTTGGCTTGCGAGATCTCAAAGCAGAACTTTCTTAATTGGAACTGCTCAGATACACAGCATGGAGGTTCATTTCAAGTAACATACCTGCTGCTGGAAAATATAACTGCCTACAATTTAATTATATAGAAGCCATACCCTTGCTTTTTGATTGGTCCTGTGAATTTCTCCACAGAGCTGAAATGCCAATTCATCTGTTTTAGCAGAAGCAAAGGAAAAATGAACTGCTTTCAATTTCCTTTTTAGTATGCAGTAATGGATAATTTCCAGCTCTGGAAAAAAAAAAAAAAAAAAAAAAAAGACACCCCAGCCTGTACCTGGGGGTAACCTAGTTCCACCAGGTAATATAATCTGCTTTTCTTGCTGCAGCTGAACAATGATTGAACTCGACATCTTGATTTTGGGCAAGACAATGGGGCAGGAAGAAAATCTGCTCCTGGAAAGAGGTAGGTGCTTTGAAGTGAAAGGGAAATACGCATTTATGGGACTATGAGGGTAGGGCCAATTAAAGCCTAGACACAGGGGATACTTCTACATGGCACAAAAGGCACTGTGCACGTACCAAAGCCTGACATTGCCTGGGTACTGGAGAAAGAAAATAGTGGTATTATAATTTGCCCAGGCAAACTGCATTTCTTAGCTGAGCTGAAGATCCCATGAGGACAGCCTCATTAATGCAGCTGCGTGGCTTCTGGTAGCTGTTTGGAACCAGTACTGGTATCCTTGCACACGCTTTTCTTGTGCTCCATGTGTGCATGTGTGTGTTTTATTGGCATGTCCCTAGGAGCTGAGGAAGATGTGGATACTTTATAACCTGATCTTTTTAAGTAGAGTCTCTAGCCCTCTGGGACTGTGGAGAAGCATTTTCAAAGCTGGTGGAGAATGACCTGCCCTTGCTCTGATTCCCACCTAGACATTTTAGCCCATTGCTGAGGACATCCCTGCATCTAAACCTTCCACTTTGTGTGTAGAAAAGGGCCCCGGTGCCATTTTTGGAGATGTGTGGGAATGCCCCTTAGCGCATGGGTGGGAAAAGAAATTACGTTGCTGCTTGTGTGCTTAGCCAACCTGCAGTCCCTAGACTTGGTGCCTTGCTGTGCAGAGCCAGGGGCCTTGGCTCATGGTGAGCATCCCTGCAGCTGCGGATCCAGGGCTAATCCACAACTAAACATTTTTGTCCTTATAACACGGACTTGAATTTGTTATATGGGGTACACAGTCAAATCTGGCTCTGGCTCTACAAAGATACATGATAAGTGTGAGTACTCTGAATAAGATAAACCTTTTGAAACAAGATATTTTAAAAATATGAAATAAATAGGAAGAGAATATATTTAACGGTGTCTCAGATTTATGCTAGTTCTCTATTATTATTATTATTTTCAATGCACATGGTGTAAGTAAGTAAAACTATTCGTCCAGGCATGTAAGGCATAAGAGAATCAAGCTCATGTTTCTCATTTGAAGAGGGATTTGTTAGTAGATTTATGAAAACTCTAAACTAGATAAAAAAATTCACAGCAGTTAAAAAAAAAAAAAAAAAAAAGAACAACAAATCCCCACCAAACTTGACCTGGTCATGTAAAACAATGATCTAAAGTGACAATTTGTTATAGAGTAGGTGATTAGGTCATCTGAGAAAATGAGAAAACATAATAATGTTCCAGCTATGAAATGGCTAAACCTGACATGAAATAACATTCACATTCACCATCATTCATATTCACAAACCAAAAGTGAGTGCTCCCCAATCCGTAATAAGGCAACTCAGAGAAGTGCCCCAGCCACCCATCAGTTTCTCCCCCACTGCATTTTAGAGAGGACAGACAGTTGTGGCAGGCTCTTCTCACACCTGTGGAAGGCTCACACTCACCAACGCACTTAGAGCTATGCCTGTGTCACTATGTCCACATATGCAACAGGGAGCAATCCCTCTCCCCCAGGCACTGAGGGATGGGATGGGCACCAGGTCTACCAGGGGTCTGTTCTGTGCTCCCACTGTCCTTGCCTGCACGGTGTGAGGCTGCTGATCCACTGTGGCTGGTCAGGGCTCCCCGACCACTGAGCCAGGTGACTCCCCAGCCTGCTATCTGGGTACCCAAGCCCAGCAAGGACAGATGACAGTAAGGACTGTGCCCCTCTGACATGAGTTAATAGCATCACAGACATCACTGGAACAGCTTTTTTTTTTAAAACAAACAAACAAAACAAAACAAAAAACAGGGCGACGTCTTTCTGCTTTTGCTTTGCCACTTTACATGAGCCCATCCTTTCTCCCTCTCTCCTTCCTTGGAGAAGGAAATTTTTGCCTTTATTCACATGTCCAGTCATGCAAAATAAATTTAATTACTCTCTCTCACTATCTGTGCAAGTCTAGTCACTCACTTGAACAACCCAGCCCCACTGCTATATGGTTTACAGACAGTCCTCTCCTTCTGCCAGCCTCTAAGCTGCAGCTCTCAGGGCTCTCAGGACTCTCTGTGGCCAACATATGCTGCTGTGTTTTGAGGGACCTGAGCCCCAGGAGTCCTGCAGCCCCCAAGGTCAGTGCAGCAGGAGGGCAGGAGGTGCTCCAGGTGCCAGAGTTGAAGTTCCCCTGTGGCCTGTGGAGAGGCCCCTGGTGGAGCAGGCTGTCCCCCTGCAGCCCATGGGTACCACATGGAGCAGATCTCCATGCTGCAGCCCATGGAGGAGCCCACATGGAGCGGGTGGATGTGGCCTGGAGGAGGCTGTGGCCCATGGAGAGCCCCCACAGGAGCAGGCCCCAGGCTGGAGCTGCAGCCCGTGGAGAGGAGCCCATGCAGGAGCAGGGGGTCTGGGGGGAGCTGCCGCCCATGGGGGACCCATGCTGGAGCAGTTTGCTCCTGGGGGATGGACCCCGTGGTACGGAGCCCTGTGGGAGCAGTTCTTGAAGAGCTGCTGCCTGTGGGAAGCCCCCGCAGGCTCAGTTCGGGAAGGACGGCATCCCGTGGGAGGGACCCCACGTGGAGCAGGGGCAGAGTGACCATGAAGGAGTGGGGGAGATGAAGCGTCAGGGGCTGACTGCAGCCCCCATTCCCTGTTCCCCTGTGCCACTTGAGAGGAGGATGTAGAAGAGGGTGGATGGTGGGATCGTGTTTTTAGTTTTTTTTTTGTTTGTTTGTTTGTCATTGCTCTAGCTTGTTAGTAATAGGTAATAAATTACATTAATCTCCCTACACTGAGTCTGTTTTGCCCATGATGATAATTGTTGAGTGATCTCCCTGTCCTTATCGCAACCCTTGAGCCCTTTCCATCATTATTTTCTCCCCCTTTCCCTTTGAGGAGGGGGAGTGAGAGAGCAGTTGTGGTGGAGCTCAGCTTCCCAGCTGGGTAAAACCACACAGGAGGAGGCCGTGTGCCTGCCTGTCCGTGTGCCTGGAAGACCACAAGCTCTGTGTGCTGCGGTGTGTCTGCTGCTATCACTTGCTACCCTGTCAGTGGGCAGGGACAGGAGTGGAGATGCTGACATGGAAAAAATCACTTGTTGCTGTGGCTTTATCAGTTTATCGTAGGGGGCTGCCAGTTTGAGAGGCTCCTGCTGCCTGTTTACTGCAGCTGTGTGAGTTGCCAAGAGCCACATGTCACCTCTTCCCAAAACATGGTCCTCAGCACTGTGAAGAAGATGTGATAGAGCGGTGAAGCTGTGCTATTGGCTTCACTCCTCTGATGGTGCTCAGGGAACCTGGATGCAAGCACAGAGAAGGCAGACACCTGGAGGTGTCTCCCTGCATGTCCCAGCCATTGTCCTGGCCGCCTGGTAGCTTCCAGGAGTTTTGGGTTGCAGGTTGCCAAAGCACAACTCCTTCACTGGAGCCAAATATCTGGTGCGGCTCATTACAGCACCTGCCAGTGTGCCAAGCCACTATGGCATGCCTCTTGGCATCCCTGCTTCTCTATAATCAGATTTTGGATTCTGAGATTTGCCTTGGCACTGCTGCTTGCTGCAGGCACGCTCTCAGCGGCAGCTCTCCAGGCTGCCTGGGGATGAGCTGCCACCAGTGACTTCTCCTGTCTTCCACTTCTCCCCCAGCCATGAGGAACGTCTTTGGGTCCCTTTGCAGCCCTCACATGTGCTTCAAACCTCTCCAAGTGCATTTTTCTGTCCTTTACAGCTGGGAGGATGGATTTGGGCCATGCAAGTGAAAGAGCCATTTGCCATTCCCCAGTGTATGGGATAAGGATATGGGGGATGTGGAGCCTGCTGGGGCAGTGCCAGAATTGTGCACAGGGCAGAGCAAGTCAATCCTGCCCATCTGGTCCCTGGAAATGGTTTCTGGAAACAGCTGTGAGCATGCTCAGGTGCTATTTCTAGGAGTTTGTGCAGCAGCTCCAACAGAGAGCCCTGGAGCATACTTATACCTGTGCTGTGTGGAAGGTCAGAAGGGATTGTTCAGCAGCATAGACATACACTGCAGCTGTAGGTATATGAGGAAATAAGACAGACTTAGGGCACAGGTTCAAGTGCTAGCCTGTGGTTTGTTTCTATATATTAACTGCTATCAGAATCCCTGGTCATGGCTGGTCCTGGGCCAACTCCCAGTTTCCCAGAGCAAGGTTTAGAGATGGTGTGTGCTAGTGTTTCTTCCCAGTCTGCATGTAACCACCCTCACTGGGTGGCAAGAGCATGGGGAAGGAAGAGGTTTAGCCACATGGATGTGGTGCAGAGTCCCACCTAGCCTCTGGGCCAGAGAGCAGCCCTTGCCTCATTAACTAGTACAAACCTAGCCAGACGGGATCAGCCCCTTCCTTTGAACGTACTCATCAAAGAATTACTTGGTAATCTGCTTGCATGACTGAAAACAATTGTTCCCCTCAAACAAACAAACAAAAAAACAAAAACGTAAGTTAAAAAGACACTATGAAGGTTGCAAAGTCAAGCTCTCAGAAATTAGCAATTGCCTGAGATGAGGATGCTTGTGCAACCTTTATTTGTAGCCTTTATGTGCTTGCATTATGACAGTCTTCAGTCACCGTCTGCATGCTATTTTTTCCAATGAGCTTCGGTTTCCTTCAGTGCACCGGATGAGCTGCACACAAGTAATGATGATTTTAGTTCTGTCCTCTGCTTAATGTGTGATTCCAGGCTTAACTTGTTGCACAATGTTCAAACCGTGCTCTGCAGATATGGCTATCAGTTTCCTCACTGCCTTTCCTGTGGTAGACACCAGTCGCCTGTGCATGGACACAAGCAAGATTGATTTTTAAGTCCGAGTGCCCTGCTGAGAGGAGAGAATATAATACAGGGGATGTTTTACAGTTAGAGAACATGTAGTAGTTTGGGTGTTTCATTTCTAAGATCGAGAATTTTATTTTTCAGTCTACTTAACATCAACATACAAGAACAGATGCCATTTCACTATGATTGTTACAAGTTTCAACATTTTAGCAAAACAGACCAGAAGGCCTTAGGTCTGGCACCCAGAAAATGAGGAATGCATGACTTTTTTGTGATAAATTCTCAGACCTGACATCATGCAGGCACAGTGTGGCAGAGGCAAGAGGAGAAGTCTGCTCCCCCAAGAAGGCAGTCAGGCTTTTCTGTTCCTCCAGTCCCCTGACTCATTGTCTTCATACTTTCCAACCTCTACAGCAAATAAAGCAGATGTACTTCAGACCGTATGCTACTTTACCGCACAGTCTTGATCCACGTCCAGAGCAAGTCTCCACTGGTCATTCTGCAAAGCACAGTTGCTATGGAAAAGATTGTGTGGTCACAGAATGAGTGTGCCAGATCTGGCTGGACCCTAACCTCAACCCAAACCTCGGTCCTCCTTGTTAGACCTGTAGATAAAGAGGTAGATATAAAGCCATCCTCCCCACCTCTTGGAAATTGAGCAACCTGGATTTTAAACCTGTTTTCAAACTCTGACTCTCTGGGTCAAACTTGGACATCTCTTACATAATCAAAGGCTAACACTCTTAATTCCAGTAGTCCTTGACTTCAGACTGCTTGAATTTACAATGTTATTATTCCAGGAATAATAGGGGAGAGAATAGAAATAGCTAATCCTTTATCTCTTTGGGGGGTGTTGAAGGGGAAGACCTCCATGGACTAGAACCCTACTGATACCTCTGTGTTTGAGAGCCAAGCTGGAGTGTCTAGAGCTGATGCAGGGAGCTCCTGCCCTGGGGCTAATGCAATGCATGTTAGCAACATCATGCAACAACCCCTGGCAGGGCTGAAAAAAATCAAGAAACAATGTGCATTGGGGCACTCACAGATGTTTATGAACAGCAGGGAAGTGGCTGAGGCTCTTCCAGGCAGTGGAAGGAAGTGGGGCCTAGCAAGCCCTGAATGTGCACCTCCAACCACATCTCCTGCCCTGTCTCCTCCACCCTGGGATTTCGAAAGCAGCTCTTTGCTTATCTACCTCAGATAGTATCAAAACTAGTAAAGCTTCTCAGGAGAACACAACTGGGTAAACCTGGGGCCTTTTGGAAATACCATCCTCTAAATAGGAAGAACAAACATGGTGAGGTCCAGGGAGTCGCTTTTCTCTTCAGTCCTTGGTAAACATTTTTCACTAGTTCTAAAAATAAAAATGCTTTAGACAGCTACCTAAACACTCCAGACTCAACAAATATCTTTATTATATGAAAATAAAGAAAATTTCCTGCATGTGGTTTGCTTTGAGCTACCATTATCTACTTAATAGACACTGAGCTAAGCAAGAAAAGCATAATAAAAAAGCAGATTTATGCTAGACTTCTTGCATAACATAGGACAGACATTTTCTTTTCTCCAGTGACCTTAGAAGTCTCTATGCTCTGTTAATTGATGGTTTGGTGTATGCATACGCTGAGGGGGGAAACACATGGCTGCAAATAAGTTTTTCTGGGTTATATATTTGTAACATAAGAATGGAAAATAGTGCCTCAGATCATAACCGTGTAGGTAGCACAGGCTGGCTGACTAGACTAGTTCTCCCACAACTAGGTATTAGCAGATGTGCCTGATATCCCATTTGCAGGTCAAATCAGACCTCATCAGATCAGCTGCTGCTCCTGAAACACTTCCTGCCCTCCTCTGACTGTGCCTGGTGGCAAGAGCTCACCACTGGAATTTGTTTCTTAGCGTTACAGAGCTCTTGGACTGCGTGCCCTAGAGCGACTGTGGCCAGACAAAGGCAATCTCTTTTCACATAGAGCAGAATCCCAAGCTCTATGAACTTAGCTCCCTCTGTTTGGCGTTACTGATCCGTTAGTCTAAATATGGTACATGGCAGTTTGATGGAAATCATTTCCAGTAAGAGAGGATGTTTCCTCAGCAGTTTTCAAGCTGGCTCTGACTCAGGCATTCTCATGGGAGCCCATTTAACTGGTCATTAGGGAGACAGCAAAAAGGCATTGAGGAATTTCGTAACAAAGATGTGCATCCTGTATGAAAGACCTCCTGAGAATCCTCCTGGCCATTGGCTCTGTGCATGCTTGAGAGATTTTATTAATGCGGCTGAAAAAGTATTGCTGAAACTAATCTATTATTTGTGCATAATTTTAAAGATGCTGTATTGTACTTGTTCCAGCAGTGTGATGAACCACTGTGCTTGTAAAATGCTGTGCTCAAACAACCCATAATTAAATGTTTAAAGTCGATTAACACCCTATATTGCAACACACTAATCGATGGTGGAAGGGTTGCAGTTACCAAGTGAATAACAGGAAGAAACATCCAGAATTTGCTAAGCAAAGTCTGCTCACAAGCTAGGAGTATATATGTCAAGCAAATAGTCTATTTAAGAAAGTAAAGGTTGTGAATCACCCTTACAAAAGCCATAAGAGACAAAATAAGCATTCATAACACACTCTATGATTTATGCCTTTTTGTGCCTATGTGTTTCAAGACAAATCTTTTCCAGATTAGCAGTGGTGGAGAGTTACTAAAGTTTCAATTCCATGAAGTCCCTGAATAAGTAGATTTCTTTAGATGTGGTGGCTGGACCCACTGGCTTTACTAGGATTACTAACATGTTTAAAAGAGAGCCCCATCTTAAGAGTTTCACTGGACTGACTCTAGTACCTGGCAGAAGAGTGTGCATCATGGATGGCAGGAGTTTCAGTTTCCATTCCAAACCTCCCAGGTTGAGGCTGCTCCGAACCCCAAAACATCCCCAGAGAGGAGGGCAGCAGGCCTAGTGACAGACCCCTGCAGAGGGGCTCCTGTGCATCTGGGGCTCCCCAAAGCCAGTTGTCTTCATTGCAAAGAGAAATTCTGCCAAGTCCTCATAGGGGATGAGGTTTTCCCAGGCTAGTCACATGCAGTTGGTGGCTAAATGATATATTCCTGTTTTTGGATCTGTGGCTTCAGTCCTCTCCTACAGTGATCCCTGATCTCTTGGCTTTGGGTCCAATTTTCTGTTATTTTGTGCGGCACCATCCAGCACCCACCACTCCACATTACAGGTGTGATTGTGCCCATCAGGAGCACCAGGCTTCCCCCTTTTCCCCTTTGATTTGCAATTCATCACTGAGAAGTGTGCACAATTTCATGTAAGTCTTGAGCAATCCAGAGAGACAAGGGCCTGTTGAGTGAGTAATTCATAGAAGATCTTCAGATCTTCTAATTCAGACCCTGACACTCATGCAAAGAAAATGCAAAAGGACTCCCTTACTGACCCTTTTTTATGAGACTCAGACATTAGGTAGGATTTTTTTCCTGTTGGTTTGAAGATGCTTTGATTCTTATCATGAAAAGTAAGACTGTTCGTTGAATGTTCACTTCCAAGCAAGACTGAATCACAACCTTTTCTGCTTGCCTGAATAAACAAGAGTTATCATGAGTGGAATTATGTTGCCTAAGTTTTGGATCAAATGCCTATGGGACTGGGAGCTTGGTTCCTAGGCACGATGGCCAGGTGCTACACATAGGGCTGGCAACACTGGGAGAAAATGGCCTGGAAAAGGAGCAGAAAGGCAAAAGAAGAAAATACACACGGGACAAAGGAGGAAGGAAGTTTAGGTAGACACAAAATCAATTTTGTAAAAAAAAAAACAACCTGTAGTGTTCAGATGCTCTAGACTGAAATGTGCAACATACTGCAATTGATCAGTCCCTTGGGCTTACTAGTCAAGGGTCTCCACAAGAGTCAAGCATTGATCTTTTAGAAGTTATAGAAAGATTTACATCAGGTAAATATATCAGAGTTTTCTCTGCTATTAAAATTAAATTTCCTTGGGTAGTTGGGCATTCCCTATAGATCTGCATTCCAATACCTCACCTCTCTGATAGTACTCCCAGTAGTTAGTGCTGTTATAGCTCTGCATGCTCTTGTTATTTGAATCTGTCTGATGTCTTTCTCCTTCATACTAAGCTCTTGACCTCTTTAACTTCTTGTGGCCAGGAGATCTTTACCCTAACTAGGTGCATGAAAACGGATTTTTTAAGCTGACCCAGTTTGCTAAGCCTCTATTTTAAGCTATTAAGCCTAGTCCAGCCTTACAGATGTCTAGCTTTTTAGGCAATCTTATCCAGTGTATATTAGCCAAGACATCCCTGTAGTTGAATTTAGTATGTAAAGATTTAGCAAAACAAACCTGCTGTTACTTGTTTTGAGAAAAATTCCTGCAATGAGAGGCATGAATTACACATAATTATTGACCCTGCAGTGTAAATAGTGATGATAGGAAGCTTTTAAAATGTACATTATTAAACTGGTAGAGTGTTTATAGCTATAGAGACATCAGTGGTTTAGCAATTAAATCTGCATTTATGAACTCTCCTAAATAGATAATATTAGTCCAAAAAATTTAGTTTTAAGATAATAAAAAAAAAAGAGACAAGCAAATGCAACAACATTTTTCAGATCCAGGACACTAAATTGTCTATGAGCTGTTATAATCTTTAATTTAAACTATATAAATATCCCCCACAGAACAGCTTCTTTTAGGGCCTGTTCCAAGGACCTTAAGTGAGTGTAAAGTCTTTCCACTGACTTCAATCAGCTTTGAAAAGACACTTAATCTCCTGCCGGCATTACCTGCTCATGATTAACTGCTCTGGCTTGTCTCTGCTACCCTTTTGGCCCTTACAGAGACAGGAAGAGAATGAGTATTGTGATGCCAAGAAGATCTGTAGACTTTCTCTTATTTAACCATGTTACCCTGATGGTACTCAGCTCCTTTCTTGTCCTATTTTTGCAGTTGGTCACTGAAGATGTACAGTGTGAGGGAGGCAGAAAATCCAGTTGCTTTTAAGTATTCACCTGCAGCTGGCTCTAGGCAGAAATGGGACCTGGTCTGTGCAGTACCTGCTGCAGGTCCCAGGGGTTGGAGGAGGCTGTGGCCCCATGCTGCAGCAGAAGCAAGTCTGTGGAATGCCTGCAGAGCACAGGGTGTGCTCAACCTACACTTGATGTAGTAGGTTCACAGCATAGGCTGGACCACAGCAAAATAAAGGCTTAGTGAAGATAGGCTGGGTTATGTTGGCAGGTGGAAAAAGGGTGTATGGGGCCAAGGCGAAGGGAAAGGCATTCTTACCCTTCTGGTATTGTGGAACGCCAAACCTTTGTCTAAAACCTGATGACTCATCAAGAGCATGAAATGAAACACAATGATGATGTCCCCAGTGGGTATTTCATCTTCAGCTATACAGAGTAACCTGATTTCCCAAATCATCCTTGCAGAAGGGGCTCACTGTGCAGTCCACTATACTGACTGGTCACCAAGGGCAGAGTTACAAGAGTAGTTTGAATAGTAGAGATGGGTTTAGGTTCATACAGAAAGAGACAGTTTGGAATTAAGGATAATTAAAAAAATAATGAAGTTACCACTTAAAAGTTCCCTTCCTTATCCTACAGCTCTCATGTTTCTATTGCCACAGTTATTTAGACATGTAAGACAGGTCGCGAGGAGATGAAGACACATGCAGAGATATCAAGGGATACTGATCACCTGAATTGTGGAAGTAACTGTTTTGAACTAAAATTAGAGCTGCTTTTCTCTTTGGGTTCAGGATTCGAGTAACCTTATCTGAAATCATAACACTTATGTAAACTCTCTCCATTCCCCTTCCCCCTCACCTTCTACCTTTGGATTTCCACTTGATGGTGCAGCCTGATGAAGATTTGATTTTCAGCCAGGTAAGTTAATCTGGAAATCTGAAGGGTGCTGCTTACCCCAGTTGCCAGGCCTTCGTGGGACTTGCCCAGCCATCTGCAATTCCTTGGCTGCTCTTCTGCTGACATGCAAGAAGACAGCCTGGGCAAAAAGTCCAACTACGTATTTACCTTCAAACAGATGGTGGGACCTGACTTCTGATGAGCTCCTGTTGGCTCTGGTAGGGCCTGTCCAGCTCTGGGTTCTGACCCTCAGCTCAGCTGCCTCCAGCATGGGACTAGGGTGCTTAGCACCCAGAACGGAGGAGGAGAAAGAAGACTTGAAATAGTTGTGATCTTTGGCTCCCAGCCAAGGAAGCTTGGCTATCTCTAGAGGAGGGGAAGTTTGAATAAATTATCCAAGTTACTGTAGAGATTATTACTCCCTCTGGGCTTTCTCTGGGGAAGGTGATGATGGGAGAGCACGGGAAAGGAAGCAGTTGAAGTCTGTTAGAGAGGAGGCTTGTGCTCAGCATTGGGCCATCCTAACAAAAACATCCCATGCAAAGTGTGTGAAGTGAAAGCACGCAGCAGAGTGTTTATTTTTTATTTTTTATTTTTTATTTATTTTTTATTTTATTTTTATTTTTGTCTCCACATCTGTGGTCCTTAAATATGGCAGAACCTAGTGGCAGGGTACAGAAGAAGGGTTTCTGTGGCTTTTTACCCTGTTGCCAATGAGGGGCTTTCTGGTGAGCAGTTCAGATTGGAAAGGTCTGCATCCCTGTATACTGTTGTGCAAAACATTGCACAAGACCTGGAAAACCAGCCCTCTGACTTGTGAAGTGCCCCCTCATTTCACTGGGGACCCAACTTAGATGTTCAGTGGGGCCAGCACCCTGAATGCCATCTCTTCTGCAGCTTGTGTGGGGTAAAGCGAGCGGGGTGAGTGGTCCCTCTGAATTTCCCCTCTGCTCCAGGAGGGGGAGGCAAGTGAGAGGGGACGCCTGTCCCCCATTGATCCTGGTAGAGGGGACCAGCCCAGGGGAAGCGAGGCAGCCGGGGAAGAGGCTGTGTCTGTGGTGCGTGTCCACGGACCCTCGTGTACGGTTTCTCATCCATGTGAGTCACCGGAGCGGAGCTATCTGTGTGGGCATAGCTTCAGCAGTGTATCATTGCCCAACCCCCTCCCCCCCCCCCCAGCGCCCTACTCCGTCCCTGGGTGGGTTCTGCACAGAGAGCCCAGACAGAGGAATTTCTTTCTTTACACAGTGGGTGTTAATCAACATTTTGGGAAATGCAATTACAGGTTTGCAAGCTGTGGAAACCTCTGGGTTTCCCACACTTGGTCAGCATGGTCATCAGCCATGGCTCAGCTCTTTCATTAGCTGCCAGGGACACTTAACCTCTCACGGTGTCTGCATGAGACTGGGAATGTTTTCTGAATGACTAAGGTGCCAGCCCTGCAGGCATACGTGTACGCTTAGCAGCAGCCAGTGCTAGGATTTTCCTAAGAGAATTAGGAACTCAATTTTTCTGGGAGCCAAACTCTGTTATTATTATTATTTTTAAATCCCTGCCTTTTTGTTACTAGTTTTCCAGCTGAGCATGTTAGACTCCTGGCACCGCTGCCGTACTCTGGTGCATTACTCAGCTTTTGTGCTGCCAGACTGAAATGTCAATGCAAGTAACTATCAGCCTCCCAGGAGGCGAAATGGAGAGCACCATTCCCTCCTCCCTAGGTAAGCGGTTTCAGGATACAGCTTGGTCAGTTACGAGAAAGGTTATAGGATACGTTGCCTGAGGTAGTGAGGGGCTGGACTTGCCAACGCACAACGCTCTTCCCAGTCCTGAGTTCCCAAGAACACCCTGAATGCTGTGGAAAAATAAAGTTTCCCATTATGTGCACTTTCCTGAATCATTCTGATAAATAATATTCCCACTGCCATTTTTCTGCATTCCTACATGGCGACGTCCTGACTGCTATGTTCAGTGAAAAGCTTCGTTATCAGGAGCTATATTTCATCTACCAGCTCTCAGAGGTCACCACTTACTGGACATTTATATCCTGACCTTAAGTCCTTGCCTGTACAGAAAGGCCATACTGCTCTAGCCTTATTGGTATAATTAGAGTAAAACAATCTCCACCTTTCCCCCACTCCTCTTTGGTATGGATGCAATCACCCAGCTGTAAAGATGTTTACACAAATCTAGGTTATTCTTACTGAGAAAGCAGAATGTGTTTTACCACAACAAGGCATTTTTA
Source organism: Cygnus olor (assembly GCF_009769625.2). Classification (NCBI taxonomy): domain Eukaryota; kingdom Metazoa; phylum Chordata; class Aves; order Anseriformes; family Anatidae; genus Cygnus; species Cygnus olor. The sequence goes on along the minus strand of NC_049169.1, from coordinate 112,669,438 downwards.
TTTCAGTGTAACTACATCCCCACCAAGCCTGATGCTGATCTAATTAGGGCTAATTTTATACAGAAGTGGATGCCAGAATCAGCACACTGATGTACGGGGCACATGCATACACAAGGCTACTGTATATGTCTTAAACACGTCCTGATGTGGCACTCCCATCTGTGGCGTCACAAACCTAGCACTGTGAAAGAAGGAAGTCGTGTCACTGACTAAAATAATTGTATGGGCACAGAAACTGTGTTTGGACAAGGCTTATAGAGAAGCACAACTTATTTTCTGTAATTTCCTATCCTTCTATGGCTGGACTGCATTGCAGTAAGACAATCCTGACAGCAACTACAAGTGTAAGGTCTGCAACATGACATGTAAATTTGGTCTAAGAGACGAAATACCAAAATTATTCACTGTTTAAATAGACAGTTCAAGAGAACAAGCTCCCATGAATTAATGCTTCATGGTCTGAAGTGCTTTTAGTGTTTCAATTCATTTTGAAGGATTTGAGAGAAAATGGCCCCTGTGTCTGGAAAGAAACCTCACACTGACCTCACCCAAGAAATCTGGATGTCTTCTTCCTGTTTTAAAGGAGCAAATAAGGATGAATCTAAATGAAGTGGCCAGCAAAACTTCAAGCCAAGTCAGTTACAACATATCTGCAACCACAAGCCAATTAGGCCTGCCCTGGGGATTTAATACAGTGTGCTAGACAAAGCCAGTATCTGAAAGTCTGCAGTGATTTCTAGTCCATGCAAAAAAACAATTAACTGAAAACAAGGTAAATAATAAACATGTTATGTAATATATTTTTGAACATGTAATATTCATGCCATTTCTCCAGGGTACCTCAATTCCAGGATGAGACAAGACTGTATTCAAACTCTGCTGACAGTAAAGCACTTTTTAGAGGAACGGGAATGCTTGGCAGAGCTTCCAAAGTCAGAAACTCCTTGGCCATGCGCAGCCGTACCCTGCCCCACTGACTCAGATGCTGATCCTGAGGTCTGAACCAGCTGCACCTACAAGTTAGGGCAGCCGTAGGCCTGCTGTGCCAGCTTATTTATCAGCTGGGAAAGTCCCGTATGGCACATTGCATACAGGTGGGCAAGGCCTAGCATCCTCAGGGTGTGTTTTGCTTTGTATTTGCTTTCTCAGTCCCAGTGCGCTCCTACACAGGGAAGATGGGTTGAGTAAATTTGGCTTTAGCCAAGTGTTACAGTTGGCTGCTAATGACTGGTTGAAGGAACTTCAGTTCTACTTTGGTGATACAAAGGGATTTTGGTGGAGACCAACCATCTGTCCAATAACAGTAACTTGTAGTAAGTTCTTAGTTTTTCCAAAAGCAGTATCAAAACCCAGGCTGAGGTAACAGCCGTTTTTTTTCCCCCCATTGTCTTTATATGTGATGTGAATTTGCAGCCAGAAACAGCCTGTCCTGTGTCACATGCCCTCAGTTCCTCTTGCCCTGCGGTAAAGTGGGTCAATGCAATTTTTAGACAAGTTAAACTGAAATCATCACTCATTTTCCTTCTACAACCTACAGTCAAGGATAAGAATTTATTTTTTCTTCCAAACACATTCCAAACTTGTTGTCAACACCCAACTATCAGTAAAATCCATGGACTACTGGCTTCAGTGGAAGCCAGAATTCACCATCACCTTTGAAAGTGTCATATTTTACATGCAGTGCACCAGCCTTGAGATAAAACAAACCACTGGCAGGTGAAATACCAAAGTTTCAGGCATATAATCCACACATTAGTCAAACTTCACTACTGTAAAAACACCGTGTGGAAAGAAATTCTCAGATAGCCTGTACTCTGACAGAGCCTGCACGGGACCAAAAGTGGGACACAAAGGTGGGATGCTGAGCATTAGGGGAAGGGGAGCAGGCCTGAGGAGGCTGGGGTCAGAGGGACTATGGGGTGAGAGTGCAGGCTGTGCCACACACATTTGATTGTGTTACATGCATAAGGGTACAACCTGCTGTGTTTCTGGACTGCAGGATTTTATGTTTTGAAGCTAACCTCTGGTTGTACAAGTGATTTCTTACACGGTGCACTGAGCAACACCTAATCATTTTCCCTCACACAGGGAAGTTAATGATTGTTTAATGTGTCTAGAGCAATGATGTCCCATGTTTGGCTTGCAGGTCTCTGAGGCTATCCAGGAAGTTTAGCTGTACACTATTCAACAGCTGAGCTTTCCATTAAATTAATTTTGGCGTCCTATTTGTATTCCCATTTCTTTTCATTTCCAGAATTCTTTGGAAAATAAACAGCATATGATTTTGCAGATTAAAGCAAAACCCCACATTCATTATTTCACATCAACATTTTCTCATGGATGAATGAGAAGGGGAAACCTCCTTGGGCCTCTGATAATAAGAAAAGACGTTCCAGGGTTGATGTCCTTTGTAGAAGGATATTGCCCTATGAAATTACATATTTCTGCACCAAAAAAAAACAAAAACAAAAACAAAAACAACAAAAAAAAACCACCACTCAGAGCAGCAGCTCACTTCTTCCTGGGTGGCAGAAGGGGCCTGGCAGCTCTCTATTTTACTCTGGCAGGGGAAAAAAGGGAAAGAAACTGATGATGAAGTAATGGTGGTGGTGGCCTTGTGGTTTCTCATGCAGAACTCCTCAGCCAGAACAGAGTTAGTGGTGGCATCATTCTCTCCTTGGTGATACCTGTCAGTCACAGGTATACTGTGGCGATTTAGGGAACTTCTGCTGGCTCACTTCAACTGCAGTTTGGACATCGTATTCTCTTTTGCTATTTGTATTTCATCCTATAAAAATGAAATCAGGTAACTAATCTCTGAGGAACCAGAGGATCTGAAGTACCCCAAACCCTTGGTACTCACACTGAGGGATGAAGAAGTCTTAATCAAGTTTCTGTTTTCTACATGGGGATTTCTCTGAAGCTCAGCGCCTTGGAGCTAGGTTGTCGTTCCAGCTGGATGTGTCTCCAGCCAGGGGCAGCTGTGGGCCCAGGAGGGGTAGGACTGCTTTGGCATGCTTTGACTTTTCTGTGAGCAAGTCCATTAGTCAGACATGTATTATTGGCGGCATTTGTTATTCTCATTTTGAAATTTCACATTGAGTTTCAAAGATAACATAATGCAGAAAAATGCTTTTAATGATCAATCTACAAGGGAGGAGGAACTGCTCTCCAGAAGATCAGAGTGGATAATGCAAATGCTCTCAGTGCCTGGGGATGTAGACAAATTAGGGAGAGGCCAGAGGAGAGCTACAAGAACAGTAAGAAATTTAAAAAACATGGTCTGTTAGGAAAGATTAAAGGAAGTAGGGGGCTTACTCAAGGGAAAAAGTTTGTGAAAGATACATAAAGTCTTTGAATATTTAAAGGCTGTTATATAGGATGATAATCAATTTTCTTCAAGTCCACCTAGGAAAGTATAAATCTACTCATATCTACTCAATCTGTGGCAAAGGTAATATACCTTGCTTACCAGCAAAATCTTTTGTTATTTGTTCCTCTTTTTAAAAAAGCATGTTACTGAAATTTTAAAGCAGGTTGTCTAGGAGAATCATGGAACTTACTTCCCGAAATGTTTTCAAGACTCAGCTAGACAATGTTCTGCCAGAGATCCTTGGTTGCACTTAATCTTGCTTTAGTACAGGGGTTTGGACTAGATGAACTTAAGCTGCATAAATATTAACAAAAAGCAAGTGATTGTCTCTCTGTTGTGTTTTAATAACCCATTCTGTGCAGCATGACCCAGGAACCACAAGAACCAAATATAATTGAAAATAGACCCTTGTCTATGGACAACTGTTCCAAAAAGATTGGACTGACAGAAGTTTTAGAGGGAATTAGCAGTCTGCTGATACAACTGGCATTAATGCCTTTCCCTGACTCAGGCAGCTGTAGAGACCTTTGCTGACTGAGTTTCTGAGCAAGACACGGTCTGGAGACAGGTCCAAGGACATCTCAGGTGCTCTGTACTCGGATTTTGCCCTGTACTGGGGAAAACAGGTGATTTTTTCCCCCCTCACTGGTAGCCAGGTGCATTTCCTTCTTCCTAGACTTGCTGTCCTTTGTCAAGATGTTTGGTTTGGGTCTTCAAGCATCATCAGAGCAGCACTCACATCCTCCTTGTTGATTCAGGTTTTCTGGAGAGTCTAGGAAAAGGACAACATGCATAAATAGTGAACACAAAGCAAGACAGAAAAACCAATGGGGTGGAGAAATAACAAATCCCTGGTATAAAATTTGTCCCTAGGGAATAGGTGATGGTAAGTTGTTCTCTGTGTACCCTAGGAGGAGAGCAAAAGGAGGGGAGGTGAAGAGTGATGTGCTCTTTCCTCTGGCCTGGCAGCTTCTCAGTGGATGCTGCCCCTTCTCTCCTCCTGCCTGGTTCCCCAGGCCTTGGTGTGGAGGGAAGTGACTCGGTCTGAGCGTGCAAGAACCCGTATTGTCGTGTGCGTCCCCAGCACCAGTTGTGCTTGGCTCAGCGTGGAGGCTGAGGAAGCCCTCCCCCACCACAAACCACACTAACAGGGGACTGTGGGAGCTGCCAGAGGACTTGGTATGAGGGAAGCTCGCTCCACTTTGTTGGCAACGAAATGTCTTTTCTCTGAATAAAAATGTCCTTGAGAAAGAGAGTCTAATTTATAGTTAATAGCTGGAAGGTTTTGTGAGAACTTAGCAAGGGCAGAAAGCTCTGGAGTCTTATGGTCTGGGATATAATAAAGGAGGATGGTTTCCATGAATACTCTGGGGTATTATTTTGTGCTGTGCATGTTTTTTTTTTTCTAAGCCTGGTCTCTTCCTACAATACACAGCATGTGCTGTACAGAAGCAAGACAAGACAAAGCTAACCACGTAGGTCATGACTCTGAGCATGTGGGAAGCCGCTCTCCAAGTATAAAAGTTAAGGTAAATATCTGGTGTTGATAAACACATTGTGCATACTTAAGGCCACCACTGTTCCTTGGGTGCCCTTTGTTAGTGTAAATAAGCTTCATCTTGGTTTGTGGCAAACCTCAAATATTTGACTTCAGTCTCAGCATGGTTGAGCAGGCAGTATACTGAGTTATTCATCTGTTCTTGTGCATGTTTTTTAACACTGTAACTTATCATATTAAATTGTTCTTGACAATGAAACCCCAAGTTTTCCAAAGAAAATAATAATACAGGGTTAGAGGATCTTCCTCTTGTTCAGCCTGAAGTTGCTTTGCTAAACACCCAGGTGCCGACCATTCACCCACTCCAAGGAAAATGTAAACGCTTTCTCTCCATTGCATCAGTTTTATTAGTTTCAGTGATAGTGTGAGGCCTGCAACCCACCGACACCAAGGATGTGCCCTTGTCTAACGCAGGAAGAAGTGGCTGTATGTGGGTGAAGGTGCTTGCGGATCCCCACTGCTTGGGGGATGTGGCTGGATGCCACATCTCTGCAAAACCCAGCACAGTGTCCTGAAGTGTGTGTTTTGATCACCATCCTCTGTGATCACCACTCCTGTTGGGAGTACAGGGAAGAACCAAAATATGTGGGGAACTGCACCTTTGGAAAGGCTTGCCCAGAGCCAGCTGGATCCCAGATTCCTTGGCTCTGAATGCCATGAATTGTGCAAAGTGGGTGGGTATGTTGAGGGAAAAGCACTCAGGCTCAGGACAGGGGTTCTTTGTCTCCTTCACTCCTAGCAATAAACATGAAGAAAGGAGAAGTTGTAGCACAGCTTCAGCCTGATCACTCCAGCTTCAGAGCACTGTTTGAGCAAACTCTGCTCCAGTGTGCCTACTTCACAGTGGTGTGAGTGCCTAAGACAGTGACACAGAGTCCACTGTGTTTGTATGGTAGAGCAGTCTAGAAAAATACTTTGTGTGGCAGCCTTATCTGTGCAATAGGGGACATGAACAGACAGCTTCAGTTCCAAAGAGACTTAGGGGCGTATCTGGCATTGTAGCTGTGTAAGCTCCAAATTTAGATCATCCAGCTCTTACTTGTCTGCATCTGAATTTGGGAGCAAATGAGTTCTGTCAGCGTGTTCTTCAAATACCTGAAGGTCTTGTGCACAGCTGAAGGATGTGCATGTAGCCACCCTGGTTGTGATGGCTTCAAGCTAAAGCCTGCTGGAGCCTTCACAACTAGGGTGGCTGCATGCACATCCTTCTAAACAAAGCACGTGGTTCCCTGTTGTACTTCTCCCCATCAATGTTCACACACACATACAGAAAAACAACAGACCTATAGTAATGAATTCCTACTCAACAGGCCAGTGAGTAGTGCGTTGTGCGGGTGCTTGGGGTCTTGGTTTTGCTTCTGCCTGGTTTGGAGCCAAGCTTTTTCTCTTGGGTCATGTCCCAGCTTCAGCTGTAGGGCACTCTGGGGTGAAAGCTTCTTCTTTAGAAGCCTCACTTTTTGGCAGAAAATATTTAAATATGTACTTGTTTCAGAAAAAGTGAGAGTGACTGTGCACTCTTGTGATTAGGATTTCCAGCAGAATGCCTTAAATTAAACCTTCATTCCAGTGAATGCGGTGACTCAGAGGGCACTGTTTTAAAGGAGACATCAGCTGTCTCAGTAACACAAAACTACACCCTTTTACTGGCCAGGGAGTTGCCAGTTTTGCTGATTCCCTAACATGTATTTAAGTTAATGCTTTTGGCAAGATGCTCATGATGAAGCTGATCTCTTATTTCTCTGTGCGAAAATTTCACTTGCTCTTTGTTAGAAGCCACGCAGACATACCTTCCTGCCAGTGCGGTCTATGCTTCATTTCTAACTCCCTATTTTCCTCTTTCCCGGCCACTTTCGGCAGTCTTTCCCTGCTAGCAGTCACCCCGGTGGAATTCATAAATCCCATTGATTTGAACCGGCCGGGGGTGGTGGGGGCAGCGGTGGGGTGTGGGTGGTGGGGGCTGTTCCTGTCAGTGCTTGGCCGGGGCGGGTTGTTTCCAAGCTCCAGTTTCTCCCCACCCACGCGGACTGGACATGCAGCCCTGGCTGTATTTACCAGAAGGAGCCTGGCCAGGAAAACGCAGAAGCCTTGGCTCTGGCTGTGGGTTTTGGCAAAGCCTTCTCTCAGGAGCATGTTGGTAATGGCAGCGTGGTGTGGCAGGGAGGCTGGCTGCTAACCCAAGCGAGCAGCTGGCACCAAGAGAGCATCTGCATTATTTAAGGAGAGAAAAAAGACAAACAAGCTCCTCATTCAGCTGGCTGAGGCTAAAATGCCAGGTCTGTCTCCTTCCCAGCCCTTTGGGCCCTATGTTGGGAATTATGTCCTCACCCATGCCCCAGCCACCTCCAGCTCCCTGTTTTCCAACGTGGGTCTTGCAGCTGGGAGGGCCGAGCAGCTGCGGTTCCTTTGGAAATGCTCTCCTCCCTTCCTGGCAGGTAGATGTGGTCCTTGCACTTTCTGATGAATCAATTGCATCAACAACAAAAGCCAAACAGTTACCATGGATGACAAATTTTGGCCGTTCTGAATGGTTTGTAAAGGAAACCATGAAGGTCGAAAACTGCTCAGTATATGATCCATACACTGGTTATTCATGACAATGACCCAATACTGTACTTCACTGAATGGAGCAGACAAGCCCTGTCTTGCTGTCACCATTAACTCAATGGACCTGTGCTTACCTACATAATCTTGGAGCCAGTGCACAGAGCAGCCCTTAATTTTAAGAAACAAATTTTAGTGTAGTGCAGGAGGCACAGACACCCTTGAAGTACCTGGATATGCTGCAGCTGTGCTGGCTCTACCCATCCAAAGGAGTGAAGTTTACTGCTTTGAGATGTGCTTAACTAGCTAGCTAAAAGTAGCATGGGTCCTCACCACAGGTATGGCTTAACTAAAGAAGTCAAAATCCTAAGACAGGCAAGACAGAAAGGAATCTGTAGGTGGGCCTGGAATAGGTATTTTGCCAGGTGGGCATTATTCACAGAGTTCCAAGCACACCCACATCTATACCCATGTGGAGGTCAGAAACCTAGACCTGTGGGAAAAAAATGTGATTAAAAAATAGGGAAAGGCAATCAAACTCTCTCTAAAGTTCAGAAAATTGTAGTTAATTTTAAGAAAAAATAAAAATTCTAGTAATAAAATATGAGCTACTGTGAGTAAGACCAAAAGTCAGAGTTGCTTGGCTCTCAACAGTTACTAACACAGTCACACAAACGTACAAAAGAAACAAGTATTCACTGCACTGCCACCAACTGTATGTCCTTCCAGCTTTCAGCAATGTCTGAAATTTCTTGTCTTCTGCAATTTTTGAGCCAGAAGTTGTATCTGCATCTTGGTGGGAAATACTGTTTTCATGAAGTTTTTCTACTATTTCTTCCAGTTCATACTTCCAGCATCTACGGTACTCTGTGGCTGTGATTTCTACATATGCAGTGGGGGGAAGGTTTAAGTTGTTTCTATTTTAAATTAACTTAACGTTTAGAGGTGAACGTGATGATAAATTGCAAATATCAGAAGTAAGTCATTCAAATTAGTAATCAACTCCAAAAGGTGCCAATTTCTTTCGCTGCCCTTTTTTAAGACTGGATGTTAGTATATGGAGAACTTGGAAAATTGAAATAGATTTAACAAACCAGCCTTGTATTCTTTCCTATTTTTTCTATAAACAATTGTTGATTTAGTCATCATTAACTTTTGAACTTTTAAAGAGATGCTCTTTGAAATTCAGTTTGCAGAGTGTTACTGCAATGCTGTAATTAACTCGGACTTAAGCTGGGAGTGGAGCAAATAAGCAAGCATTCAAGTTTTAGCACTGAAAAATTTACATCATGAAGACCTGTTTTCCTTACTACATCTTTCTGTATCTTGTTTATCCTATCAGATGGAAGTATTATGATAGGCCTATTCTTTATTCGATTGTCTCACCCCAGATAAAGGCCACGTAATATTATTTATTTTGCAAATAGTGTTATTGTCTAATTACCTGTGTAGGCACGTATCATTATGTTTAGTGCAGTGAATGGAGCAAATCATAAGGCCCACAGAACACCAGGCCATTTGTATGGACTGCATGATGGTAAAAGAAAATTTATGAAGTGGACAGAAGCTGGATATTAACTGTGCCATTTTGGCAGGCTGTTTCCTAGTAAACACTTTGACAGTGCACAAGTACTCAGGTTAAACATCTCAGGGCTTTGCTTCCAGCAGTGGCTAGCAGCCTGTGCTGAAGGAAAAGATGTGAGAAGTAGGACATGTGTGGTGTCATTGCCCATGAGTACTCTTGGTGCAGCAGTCAAGTTATAGTTTTCAGAGGTGGAAAACATCCTGCACATTTTATTTCAGTAGTCACTGATGTATCTAGATGATATTTCTCACCAGAGTCATACTGAAGGTGCTAAGAATTGCATATTTTAATTGCTCAGAGAACACCTGCATTTCCACTTGTTTACAAACCTCTCCAGGTCATCTGCCCTGTTTGGTCTGGAATGGCCATGGATCTAATATGCTGGCCTAGCATGCACTCTAGTTTCATCCAGCTCAAATCAGGGCCATGCCAGGGAGTTTGTGTGCCTCCATAGCAGCTGTCCATTGTTGTTTTGATGGCAATGGTAGGACCAGTGCGTTGTGCATCCCTTGAGGAACTAGGCAAAGAGAGCTTAAAAACATACCCACTAAGATGTGTCAGGTCTCCGTGGTTAGACCACAGGTACCCTCCATTTCACCCACGAGAGTGAAGCACCACTGTGCCTGTCATCCTGCACATGTAACCACTTCACAGGGTGAGCCCAGTGAGGGAAACCACAGGTTGAATGAAGACAAACTGTCATTTCAGGATTCACACGGGAATATAACTTATCCTCTGTTATACAAACTCAGTAATTATGTCTGTCAGTAGGTTGATATTTTATATAGATAATGTGCATGCTACCAGCTGACTCAAGCAACTGGAGAGCAGCTCTTCAGTGTGAAATATGTTTATAAACTAAGCTTTCTCTTAAGTGTGAATAATGTCTACTGTGGCACCAACAGGACATTTTTCCAATAAAGACGCCCCTAATTAGAAGAGTAGTTAAATTGGTGCTTTAAATCCTCCTAATGTGCCAGTCTGAGAGCTGGCATTGCACTGCACCTTCTGGCTTGGCTACATGGAAGTGCTCTCAGCACTGGCTGGTGCAAGCAAACATTTCAGTCTTGAGTTCAACCTTCAGGGAGCAAAGGTTTCCTAGGTCAGGATGGTCCTGCTGAGAATTCCTTAATTCAGGCATGTGGTTCAGTTCTTCCAGACTTCAAGGCTTAGGTGGGATTTGACCTGTACACATCACTCATGCAGTGTTTGGAAGGACAGAGAAGGTGCAGAGGAGAAGGACTAGGATCTACACGTTACCTGCTCCAATAAGAGAGCAATGACTGGGGTAAGACTGGATCCAGACTGCTCGATGTCTTCATCACAGAATGAGCATATGTTCTTATTGCTTCCCAGGTAGAAGAGAGGCTGAGAGAAACAATGTGGGGATGCTTTCACAGTGAACCCTGTTGCTTTCCACCCCAACGCTGTCACTTTCACAGTGGGGATGCACAGTAGTGAGGAAATTTCCCGAGGGTTAGCAATCTGCAGGAAGGAGATGATGGAACACTAAAAGTGTCAGTCTATGACCAAGATATTCCTTTCACAGAAGTGGGAATTTCTTTTATTAAGTGAATATGAAACAAAGTGTCTGTGTTGCTTCTCTCCAACTGAAAAAAAGGGCAAAGTCTGGGCATAAGACATGGCTGAGCACTGGTTAGCCAGGTTGCTGCTCCTGAGGAAGCTTTGTGCTTGAGACAGCAGCCAGCCAGATGTCCCAGGGCCTCAGGGAGTGGTGATGCAGGCAGCGGAGTTTCTCTGCTGCCCACAGAGGTATGCTTACCTCAGCAATGGCATGGTTTGCCCCAGTCTGGTCTTAGTAATGCCTCCAGATGTCCTAGGTGGAGTGCATTTCTTCTGACCTCAGGTGTTGGGCAACTGACATCTGAGTTAGTTGTCTGGACTGTCTTTACATTGTGTGGTGAGAAAGAAGCCCTTATAGCAAACAGTCCATGTCATTCAAAGATTGCAATATATTCGAAAAGAATACAAAGATTACAAATATTCTATTACAAGCATGAGAAGAGTGGTGTCCTGAAGAGACTGTTTCTGTCAGTGCTCTAACAGGATTCTGTTCAAACAGCACTGATACAGACACCAGCACTGGAGACACTTCCATTGACCACCCTTTGAGTTAATGACCCGTAGTGAACTTATCTAAGCAAAAATTTTGGTTCATGAAGAGAAGAGCAAGGCCTTCTGTGACTAAGGGCTTGTCCGATGAGTATTACTCCATGGAGAGCCTTTTCAAATTTCATCGATACTGGCATTTTTTAAGTTTTATGTAACATAACTATAAATGTTCTTGGACATGCATGTTAATTCCCAGTTGTATTTATCTAAAGTGTTTGTGTTAGAAGGCACTGGAATTAATCAGGTCTTAACTTTGTCAACAGTATGTGATAATTTAGCTGACACTGCACCACCATGATGGCTTTCAAGTCTTGCCACCATACTGGATGTTTTAAAACTCCTTCCAAAATTGTATTTCCTTTAAAAAGTAAAGGAATGAAGTTAATGAAATTCCAGCCCTTAGGATTTCAATGCTATGTTAAATTGCAAAATGAAATGCACTAAATTCAGTAACCTCTAAAACTGCATATCTTCAACAACATCCAGTTACTGCACCAGGTGCAGTATGAACTACTCTTGTTTTTCATGCTAACAGATGGATTGTGTCATCTAAGAACTGCCCTGTGTTAACGACACATCAAATTACATCACCTCTGGTAAACATTGCACTACTTGGCTTCCCAACCCTTTCCAGAAAACCAGAGGAAGCTCGGCAGCTATTCCATATCCTTACGGAAAACACAGTCTCTTTTCCTGGCTTTTGCAGAAAGAAAGTGGGTTTTGAGCAGCCCAGATGCTAGAGGAATTTACTTGCAAAGCCAAGCTGAGGAACAGCAATGCCATTCTTTTTATTATACTGAAGCTTCTGTTCTCCCAACGCACCCCTTCTCATCCCCCGTCGTATCATTAAAGACTCCCCTGTGCTGACAGCAAAGAGACATCCTTCCTGAGGGTCACCTTTCTCATAGGAGCCAAAAGTGTCTATCAGTCCTTACACGTGGGTGACTTACCCATGAACGGCAGGTAAGAGAAGTCTGTGAGTCAGAGGGAGTCAGCTTTTGTTTTATGTCCTAACACTGTTGTAAATGAATTCCTTTCCTGAATATTCATCTGCTGCAGAAGTTTGTCTGGACACAGAACATAAGAAAATAAGTAGTCTACTTCTATTGCAGTATTAAAGATCAATAATGAATGGAAGAAGAAAGAAATTCAAGAACAGTTTTTCTAAAGGCCAGTGTGAGCCACTCAGAGTAGATTATCTTGACACTGACGGTGTCCCTCCCCCCAGAGCTGTCTTGCAAACATGCCTCTGCCTCATCTGCCATGGGTTATAACAAACCACATCAGCATCCTCCCTGTCTCACAGATGCCCCATGATAGCAGTATGATTAATCTACTTAATTCAGGGTCAGAATCCCAGTTCTCACTGGTTTTGTTTGGCAAGCTAACACAGATAGTTTTCTACATATGATAGAATTTTCCTTTGAGTGTATTGATGTCCAAAATTCAAGCTGTTCTAGGCCCAGGGGTAGCCTCCTAGAATTAGCTGTCTCTGAAACAAACAAAGAAAAAGAACAAAGGATAAATCTATTGCATCAAAATATCCTACCTGAAATGGCACAATTAACCTGTTTTTTACTCATTCAGAAGTAGCTGGAATAAGTCCAGGTGGGCTGGATGACTGGGCTTGACCCAAGCTGCCTCTACTGAAGCAGGGCACCCAGGAATTCCCAGTGATAGAATCACTTCATGTTAGAGCTGCAGGCAGCAGGTGTACCTGTCTGCAGGATACCTGCAGAGTAGTTAGTCACATAGTGCATTTTGCCAGCTGCACCATCAACACATCTTTCTTTCTGGTGACATGGTAAAATGAATAAAGGTAATTCCTGCTATACCCCATAGGAAGCATTTCCAGCAGGGTTTTGTTGGGGTCATGACAATCAGAACAATTGTGATGGTATAATTTTTAATAGACTTCTGTGGTATTTGGAGGGGAAAAAAAAGTTGGAAAAGTACTAGCTTTGTACTAGATCTGATTTTTGGAGAGTACCTCCCGTTCTCTGAAACATTCCTGTTGGATCTGGTGGCAGTTTTATCAGGAAAATGGAAGAAAACTTTCTACAATGTGGCATGTAACTCCCAGCCAACTGTGACGATCAACCTTTTATGTCCCACTGTACCCTATACAAACTAATTACACTGAATGCTTATGTGCTGCTTTATCCCTTCATCTCACAGTTGTTGTTGCAAGTTGCAAAATGAGGCCCTGAGGGTGTGAGGCTCTAGTATGTGAAGATAAAATGTTAATCTGCCCAGTATTTCAAAAGCTGCTTTCATTTTCACAGCATGTATGGTTTCTGTGGGGCCTGGCGTCTTTGGTTTTTGTTCTGGTGTTACATAAGAACATAATCTTTTTGCATTTTTTTTTGCTTGTTTACTGACTGCATGCAAGTGGCAGTGATGGGAAATGGGAAACGCACAGGGGCAGTAATCACAGATACAGTCACATCCTGGAGTGAAGACTGAACCAGCGGTTTAGATGGAGCTGATGTTCTAGTGCAGATACTTCTCACAGGGACAGTTCTTCACATGTATTTTCATTTAACATTCCCTACTTTAAATGCCTGGGATATATGGAACTCACACAGTATTTACAGAATATCACTTATTTTGCTGCCAAGTCAATTGTATATTGCAAAAACTAAAATAAAAGAGGTGCAGAAGCATTGCACAGGTGGCAGACCAAAAATGAAAGCAAGCTCTTGCTACATAGTGGAATATCAGATTTTGCTGGAGATTACCCAAGATCAGTTTCAGGCCGCATATTTCTATTCTTGTTAAAATAGTGTGGTGCGGATTGCAACAGCAGAGTTGCAACTAGTTATGCACAGATAAAACTATAAATTTCAGCAAATGACTAACATGAAGAAATACAGGAAATATAGTTTAGAAAATAATGTTTTTAAAATTTTTTAGATTCAATGCATTTTTTTCTCTTTCCCTGTCCTGACACAGTTTGGTAATGTGCTGGTGAGATACTCTAGAAAGAATAGGCAAATTACAAAGAAGCAAAAGAAGGCAATCAATGAAGGTGATTGGACGGAACATATCTATATCTTATTCACATTGTTGAATAAATAATAGCAGAGGAGATCTAAAATTAGATTTGAGAAGAAATCTGAACTAGTCCAAACATGGGCTGATGTATTTTTCTCATCTAACTAGCACATGGGAGAGTCAGATTCTCAGCTGGGGCAGATTGAGTGAAATTAGTGGTGTCCTGCTGCTGCTTGCCTGGCTCCTTGTAACTGGGATAAAGATGCTTGTGCTGAGGAGGACAAGTATCAATCTTGTAAATCCCTCACCGTCTTCTGGAGAGACTGACCAGTTTCAGGTGATGTCTGTTCACAAGGTTTGCTCAGCATGTTGCAGGAGTGAGATTTGCCAGTTCAACAGTGAATGATGAGGAGGGAAGCCAACTCCTCAAGTTAGCCATGCAAAGCCTGCCCTCTACTCACTGCACCCTAAAACAGAAAGAGACAGGGTTGACAGCTGACCACTGGTATTCCCCATTCCCACTCCCAAATGAAGGAGGAGAACAAAGATGACACCAGTTAATCTTGGATCTTGCAAGTTCAAAACACAGATCTGTGGTCTTCTGCAGGAGGAAATGAGAACCAGTCTGGCACGACTCCTCTCAATTAGGGAACAATGAATGCTAGCATAAGCCACGTAGGCAGTGCTAGCTTGTGGTCTACCCCACAGAATTTGAAGATTAAATAATATTAAAGCATACCACCAAAAAAACAACCTTGCTGACTGATCACATTTGTTTCAGCACCTGCTTAGGAAGTGCTAGACAGCTCCCTCTTTAGATGCAGACTACTCATCTGTTATAAAAGCCAGAACTACACAATGCGAATACTGTACATGACTCCTCTCAAATCCTGCAATAGTTGCCCTTTAAACAGTCATTTTACCTGCTTATTTGGTGGGAGGTTTTATGTTCCTCATCTCTCCAAAGGGGAGTGGATCTTGAGGATGCAGCCCTACCCTTATCTCATTTGTTGTTCTGGCTAAAACCATGGAGCTTAACTGTGCAGGGCACCTGAAAGAGACTTCCTTCCAGGCAGCGGTGTCTGGTGATTGATGTGACTCACAACAGCTTTCCAAAACCAGTGCATTGTTCATCCACCCAAAGATATACTCGTGCAGAGGAAGCAGTTAATACAACAGACATTCATGCATCCCTCATCTTACCTAAACTTTGCAAATTCAGAAACCAGACGTATCCCCCACTTCTGGGCTGGGAGATATGAGTTGCTCTCCGTGTAATCCCCTTGCCTGTTGCTTCATTTCCCCAGCAGCAGCTGACACTCCTCTCCTTCTCTTGACCTTCAGAGGCTAGAGGTTTTGGCACTGGAGTCTGCTTGTTGTCTTTAGGTCTAGAAAAATGAGTCTGTTAACTTGCCTGGGGTCTCATAGATAGGGGCTCACTATTGTTCGCTTGAGGACTCAGTACTTTCCCTGGATATATCTTATCACTAAACACAATTTCTTTTCCTGCTTTTGCACTTCTTAAAAGCAACTTTGATGGATTTCATGCAGGTGATGGTACGCTTCTAGAATTAAGACTGTGCATATAATCAATTATATTTTTTAAATTTGATTCCTGAGCTAAAAGTAAAATAAAATAAAATAAACAAATAATAATAATAAAACAAACAAACAAAGAAACAAGCAAGCAAACAAACAAAAACAAAACAAAAAAAACCAACCAACCAAAAAAAAAAACAACCAAGAGCATGACAATTTAGGGCCAAATACTAATATATCACCTAAAAATCTGTGCCTGCTTTAAAAGGACGAGGCTTTTGGTTATGACACTGAACTGAGGTTCTGTAAACTGGAGCTGACATCCCTTCTCCTTGCTCATAGCAGGGCATGACATTTGCTAACCCTTACCATCTATCCGTGAAGGTGTGCCTGATGTCTAAAATCCTTGAAAATGTAGCTTCAAAATCGCCAAATTCTTGGCTTTAAAATACCACAGTTCACATTTGCAACAACATTTTCCCTTCATTTCCTTCATGAGTTCAACTCCAACTTGCAAACAATTTTAGATCAAATGACACTGCATTATTTTTCTGAAAATGCTATCAGACATACCCATAATATTAAAGCATGAAGATACATATTCTGCGTTGTTCCACAAAGAGAGCTTCTCAGAAGCACAGATGGTGGCTGGGCACCTAACTTACATTTGTGCTTTTACAAATCCTCATATTGACGGGCTAATCAATAATGACAAAACTTTCTGAGAAAGAGTAGTAAATAAACCCATTAATCCCTCTTTGGTATAATTGCACAGAAGGTCAGATCACTTTATCTATGTCTGAGTGAAGAGGAAGAAAAAATCAGCTCAGATGGGAAGAGAGCCCTGGGAGGAAGGGGGAGAGGGAGGGAGGGAGGGAAGGAGGGAAGGAAGAATGAATGGATGGCCATCTCTTGCTCTACACCTGCTCAACATACTGAGAGCTTCCCATCTTCAGGCAGATTGAAAGATGTCAGCTCCTTTGCTGATCCAGTTGGGTTCAGAAGCCTTGTTCAATTCTGAGTTTCCAGTAAACTGGAAATACCAATCAACTTCAATCAATCTCCACACTTTTTTTTTTTTTTTTGGGGGGGGGGTTGAGGGTGGGTGGGTGAGGGATGGACAGATAGGGTGTAGAGGGAGAAGCCCTCTCACTGTGTGTTTCAGAGTCAGCAGCTGGACAGAGCAAACCCTAGGGCCTGGCTCAGGATGCTCTGCAGAAACAAGTGAAGAACATGTCTTGGGCCAGAGGCCTGGAAGGAAGATTGGGAGAGGTCAAGGAAAAAGGCTCTGGTTGAGAAGGGCTGAAAAAAAGGAAACAAAAAAAAAGGTGACCTCAATATTTTCATCTGTTTATATGTGAAACTGACAGTTTAGGTGCCAAACAATTTCTTGATTGGAAAAGATAGAGAGTATTCCTATGAGTGAAAAAATAAAACCCTTTAAAAAGAAGAAGCACCTCAAAACAATAGGTGTCTGCTTGGACTGGGTGTCTAAATAGAAATATGAATTATACAAAGAATTAGCACAGCAGTGTCACTAACACAGAGCCAGAGAGTTGATTTCTAACCAGGTAACTGCTTTCTTTAGCCTAAGGACTTTGGATTGATTATAATGGATTACTAAAATGTATGGCAAGTTCATTACTGTCAAAAGGAGTGGATAACTCTCAAACAGTGCAGATATTTTATTTATGAATGAATAAAGGAATTTATAGCTGCTTATCACTAATCTCCAGTGCTGGACTGGAGTAAAATCAATTCAAAGTTAAAGCAAAGGCAAAGATTTTTGGGAAAGGGAAGCATTTTCATAACCTCTTTTTGTTTCTTTAGATATTATTTTTGTCTTTTGGCTTGTTTCTGCTGACTTAGTATTCTCTGTTTCTATTTGCGATTTGAAGGCAAGCTGAAGTGTAACAAACAGACAGGCTTTAATAAAGAGATGTGCAGTGTCTCTGATGTATTTGAGGGAACCTCTGCTGCTTGTGGTTTTGTATATGGTTATGGTAAATAACTATCATGCTGATTTTTGTGGTCTGGCCTTTGCTGTGAGCACTTGACCGCCGGAGACTCATTTAACCCAAGCAACCCCTATCCCAGCCTCAGGCTAACGTCAGCACAACAGCCAGCCCCCAGCCCAGACAAAATGAAGCCCCCTGGTGTGACCCCTAGCAAGGATGTGTCTGGTCTCAGGGCTCAAGTGCCTACTTTTAGCACAGGACCGGGAGGGTGGCACCGATGGGACCCGGCCGCCAGGAGCCTCGTTATGCCATGGGTTTGTCACTGCCAGATCCCCCTTTCCCCATGGCTGCTTCCTGCTGTCTCTCTTAATAAATGAGTCCAAGTGGGAGACAGGATGACAGGGCTGAGGCCCCGAACACAGCTTGCTGTGCCTCACTGGGTGATTGCCACCGCAGCAGCTTGACAGTGGGTATTCAGCCTGAACTGACGCTGCTGGCGGGATGGAGTGTCCCTGGCCCGACGAGATGCTCAAGCACCAGCCTCTGGACCTGAGGGGCCTCTGCCGAGCGGGGCTTCGCTCATCCTGCAGACAATGCTACCCTCGTACAGCCAAATTAGCATGAGACAAAACAGACAGTAACTGCCACTCAGAATATTCCATCTCAGGTACAAAATATTTGTGCACGACTGCTGACTGCTTCCAGAAAACAGACCCTACACAATGCTTTTCTTCTGCCTGCCTGTAAAAATGCTCCATGCTGTCTGTCTTTCTACCTATCTATCAATTTATCCATCCATCCACCCACCCACCTGTACTTAAATATACATTTATGAATATATATATACATTTACAAATACATATGCATACACATATATGCATACACACACATATATATATGTATGTATACATACAAATATATACACTAGCACATAGATATATTTGGGCCAGAACAATAAGTGCAGTGATCCATTTTCCTACGTGAAAGGTGAAAAACCCAGCTGGGAGTGTAATAAAACACAAATGACATGCACACGGTAGGAGGAAAATTCTCTGCAATATCACTGAGCTTTCTAGGGGGATGTCAGTCAGGGACATGTGCAAGCAGTGAACCACAAAGGCAGAAGCACGACATTAGCAGGAAAAGGAACTCTCTGGGCAGAGTTCCTTCAGAGCGTGACACTTTATGATTCATCTGACTATAAATCTGTGTCCATCTGAAGACAAGATTTTTTTTTTCTTTTCCTGTGGAAATTTCTCACATAACATTTGAAAAAAAAAATAAGCCTTTTTGGTTTTCAGCAAACAAAGATTAAGTTTTTGACTTAAACATTTTGGGACACCGGTTTCCTGATAAATGCAGATGTTTTTCAGGAGAACAGCTGACTTCTAAAATAAATTCAAAGAAGTTAAGTTGTTTGCTGAAAAAATAAAGTGATAACCACTTTCTGAATTACACTTAATGCAAAGGACTGCTGTTAGGGCTCTAGAAACAACAAGTAATGAAAAATGTCATATTCTGACACTGTTTTCCTCTTTTGTCTTTCTTCTTCTTACCTGAATGTTATCAGACAAGCTAGAACATCTTTAGGGGGGGCTGTTAGATAACCTGAGATGATGTCTGGAGAACAACAGTTAACATCATGCTGTCTGTAGAGTGATAAATCAGGCAGTGAGGTTCATGCCAAGTCTGCTTTCCTCCAGTTATCCTGCAAACTTATGTGTAGATCTAGCTTGATTCAAGTACTTATTTTTTATTTTGTAGTGGTGTTTTCCCTCTCTTCCTCTTTTCTGACCTCTTTCCTTTTCCTTGGAGCAGGTGGAAATAGAGGGAAATAGGGCTCTCTAAGATAAGGGATGGCAGGTGAGAGCAACAGTCACTGGAAAGTGCTGTGAACCAATTGCTCAAGGTAAAAGAGGCTGACTGTCTGCTGAGGGAAGCAAGGAGCAAACACCTAGTGAGACATCAAAAGGACTGAAAGAAGATTTCCTAGGGACCAGAAATGTTTGCACACTGGTTGCTGGAACTCAGAAAGTCATCGAGTTGATGGCAGGACTCTTAAGCCAAAAACCTATCTGCAGAGACCCAGTGGGCAGGTGGGGAGATGGGTATAAACACTTTTAATTTCTTGTTTGGACACTTTTTCTGTCTACCAATGCATGTATTCTAGCTCATAAACTCCCTTTTTAGTGGTTTTGTAGATTCACCCTTCTCTGAGGAGCTCTGTGTACAGAGAAGACAGCCATCCCAGAGCTCTGGATGACTCAGGTCCTGTCACTCCACTGTTCTTCTCAGCTTCCAGAGAGAAAAGGCAGAACACAGTTTACCCTTACTCTTCTGGTCTCACTTGCAGAGTGCAGGTTTGTGCCTGAGCCCAGCTGTTCCCTTTCTCATGTTCACCTGTTTTCCTCATCCCACTCATTACACACAATGTCCTCCAGCTGTTGATAAGTGAGACTGGGAATGCATACGAGCCATGGCCTGAAGAGAAACCTGTTGAACTGAGGCTAAAATTTCCCTTCAGGGAGCCAAGGGATTTTTTTTTTCTTCACTTACAAGAAAGAAGGGGTAGAAGCCAGCAAAGGAAGCCAGTGCAGCTGGCAATGGAGGAATTAGTCTGCTGGAAAATACACTTTCCTCCCCACCTCAGTTTTATAAAACTGACCAAAAGGCTAAGCCAGGATATGACAAGTAAGAAACTCAGACTGTACAAAATGCACTTTTTTTTTCTCAGTTCTTGTCCAGAGTCAAGCCCAGTTGTAAAGCTGGCGGCAGCAGTATTGAAGCAGAGGTGCAGACAATTGGCAACACAGTGTAAGCAAACCACATTCTTCCTCTGTTGTTTCTGATGGGCACGCAGAGAGATGATAGCCGTAGAATGATGATGATTTCTTCCTGTTGGGAAAGAAATCATGAACACAGAGTCCGGTATTTGCTTTATGCCATTTGTTTATCTTGTATTGCATACATCTGTGCCATCTTTGAGCAGAAGTAGCTGTAAATAGCTCTAGACATCAGTGCATAGTTCTTAGGAAACAAAAGCATGAGGAACTGACTGCTGTTAGACAGAAAGAGGGAGGAAACTCCCTTGCTGCCTACCACAGCTTCTCTCTCAGAGTTGTCACGACAAATTGGACAACAACAGGATCATTGCTCCTTGGTATTGTGCACTCCTTGCAGCTGGGAAAGAGGCATTGCGGCAGTGGTTTGCATTCCTAGTCAGACACTAGGACTGGGCAGAAGTGCCAGCTGGGTGGCAAAAGGCTTTTGGAGAATTGAGAAAGATGTTTTCTAAATACCCAGCACATCACCTCAAACATCAAAAGCCCTGACCCTTGTATCCCATGACACTGCTAGATGATTTGTCTGGTTATCTGTCTGAAGTCCATCAACTTCCTTCCTGAGAGCTGCCGTGTACCAACCTCTCCAAATTCAGTGGGTCATGGGATTCATGGAGCAGTACTGGAGAGCGTTAGGAGCAAGCTGACAGTGTTACGGCTGGATTTCTTCATAAGGGTGATGACAGTGCTCATTGTAGAAATGTTTGGTAAACATGACTTGTTTTGAATAGATTCCTGTCTTGGCACGGCTGGAATTTCTATTTTCATACAAATCAAGAAGCTTAGACATATCAGTCAAGAATCTAGGAAGCATGTCTTCAAACCAAAATGTTTTACCTTTTGAATCACATGGCTTTAAAATATGTCCTTGCTCCATTTTTTGTTATCTTGAAATTGCATTATGGTTTGCTATTCAGCTTTCCAAATCCTAAAGCCTGACAAATTACAAAGAAACAAAGTAACCATGTCCAACCACCTCTTCTGTTGTATATGTGGATTTAGGTGTTGTCTAGAGTACTAAACTGTTACACATTTCTGTGACTATTTTGGGTCTTTCCAAGAAATGACATATGGTGTTTCTAGATGAGCAAATTCAGATTCAAGTTGTGTAGAAAGGGTTTCCACTGATGGTTAAAAGTTTCCACTGATGTGATCTTCACATGGAAGATACAGCGTCCCTCTCTGCATTGCATGATTATGAAGGAATTAGTCACAGCTTTATTCCATCTTACCTCTGTAAAATATTTCTAGGGGAGCAATATCACATTTTTCCCTTTGCCTGGTGCTTACAGCTTCAAGCTAATGCAATAGTCAATATCATTACACTTTATGTGACAGCTTGCTTAAAGTCATAGACATGCTAAAGTGCTCTCCTGGTTTGAGGTGAGCCCCTCTGGACCTCCTCTAAACAGAGAAGAATTTGTCTGACTTGTACAGCTACTCTTTCATCTCATCTCCTGAGTCATCTCATTTCTACCATTTCACTTTCATTGCTATGCCTTCCCTTAGACCCCCGATGTAAAACCTCCCTTCCCAGGCAGCGTGGGTGGGAGAGATCCCTGTTGTTAGAAAACAGACTGCATTTTCCATTCAAAAGTCCAGCCAAGCCATACCCACAACCACGATCTTCTGAATTGTGAAAATCTCAGAGGCAGAGCTCGGTAGAGCTGACATGGATGACTGGTGGGCTGAGTTACTACCTTTCAGCAGCTTGCTCCATGCACTCCCTCTCCTGCCTGAAGAACATGCTCTAAATCCCCCATAAAAGATCAGTTGCAAAACCTTCTGACACACTAGTAAATAATGGAGTAGCTGGAATGAATCAGAGCCTTAGCTTACACTTTATTCACAGGGACTCTACAAAATCAAAGGGGTGAATTGATCCGACAACATCAAATTGCTCAGTGCACAGCGTATTAAAATGAATTTCGTGTTAGCTGTTAGGAGCAGCATCTTGATTAGTATCTCTGTACAGAATGTTTTCCTGGGGCTGTGCCAATGGTGCCTCGTTGTCTGTTTTCGAAGGACTGTAATTGAGTGATAATTGCAAGATCCTATTTTGAACCAACACTATCTGCAAGCCCTGATAACTTCATAACCATTTAGCTAGAAATCTGAGAACTCCTAAACAATTTATTTACAGAGAAGACGCAGACATATTTTAACATACTACACCAATCGCCTGCCCTCCACCGCAAGGACAACATGTACATCGGCATTTGTATGGCGCCAATTAACAGCATGCTGCAGTTTTGTTTTGTTTTGTTTTGCCTTTTATTCAAATCATTTTCCTCTCTTTGACATGCTCTACATTAGCTATTTGAACAAGCTTCTTCCTGCCTGCACAGCCAGAGAAGTTTTGTGGTGTTTGTAGGCTCATGAAGCCTAGTCTAGGTAATATCTGATTTTAGCCACTTGGGAGTTGTAGCACTAAGTTCAGGGAAGAGAAAATGAAGTCTGAAGTGACAGATAAAAGCAAGGGAGAATAAAGAACAATGTAGAAATGAAGATAAGTGTTATTTGACTTGTGGATGCGATGATGCAACCTGTTTTTCTGTTGATTTTCTCATTTGGCTGTCAATGTCTCATTTGTCTGGAAGTGACATACTCATCATTACATACTGTCTTGTTTCTTTAACTCAAAGCTTTATAAAGTGTAGTAAAAAGGGACATGAATACCTACTAATTCCCTACAGTAGCAATATACACGGTGTGCACATTGGAGATTGGTTTTCTGATGTGCTTACTTGAGATGTAACACTTAAAGCTTAGTCCCAGGGTCTAGTTTTCAAAAGCAGTGTTTTGGTTAATGTCCTTCAATGGCAGAAAAATAGGGCTGAGGACTAGGAGTGTTGTCTGGCCTGAAGTTCTGTGTTGTTCTTGAAAAATACTTACTCCAGCCTGTTCCTAAAGCCTCCAGAGATGATGAGTCCAGTCCTGCTCAGATAAGCCCTCATGATGGTGCTTTGTTTGTAGCGTTTGGGAAAGTGTGTCTATGCTGTTCTGCAATTACTGCCCTCCCTCTTCAATTTCTTCTATCCAAGACTGAAAAGAATGGCTTTATTCCTTTACAGCAACCTTTTTCATGCTTGATGGCAATAATCCCTCCCTCTAGTCTTCTCTGGCTGTGCTCAATGGGAGTATGGATGGGTTCACCAGCACAGGAGGCTAGTTTAGAGGTTTTATACCTCTTAGTAGGCTGTTTGCCTTTTTCACAGCTTACTAACAATTGGTAATATATGTGCATGTTGTCACCCTTTGTGCCCCATGTCCTTCTCCCCAGAGCAGCTCGGTAGCCCAAACATTGGTCACTAGTGAATCCTGTCCCAGTGCAGAGGGCTCTGCATCTCTCTGCCAAGTCTGTCTGTCTGTAGTAAGCTCTGAGGGTTTTTGGAGGATTTCTGTGGCCACCTCTCCACTTTGTCAACCCACTTCTGAGTCCTACTCCTGCCCTCCTGTTTGGATGCTGACCCCTCAAAAGTGCAAACCTGACCTTCTGTCCTGCTTGCTCAGCATCCAACCCCAGAAGGAAGGGGGTTAAAACTCATCATGCAAGGAAAATCCAGTGACTTAGCACCTGCTAATCACCACTGCTGCTGCAAACAGACAACCTCTGCAAGGCAGAGCCCTGCTTAGGTTAAAACCATGTTTTCTGCCTAGGTGGGCTTTCAAGGCAGTGCACAGAGGAGACTGCCTCACCGGTTTACAGCATTCACTGAACTATAAGTACCCCAAATACAGGGTGAGGATGTTTGCAGGGCTGGGATGGACACCTGGGAGCAGTAAAGCCTTCATCTGCCCCACTGAAACTTGATGGAGCTTGCTTGTTGGTGCTCAGTGGGGATTACTATGCTGGGCTCCACCATGAACTCGTCTCCCCCTTGCTTCGTCATGACTGGTGTGTCAGGAGAGCACGGGAAACCCCTGTGATTCTTATCCCCCACCCCCAGCCACAACTGCAGGTTTCAGTTAGAGATAATTTAGCAAGGTTATCAGCATTTGGCCATAAAGGAAGCAGCGGGCTGACCTACTATTACCAATGCCCAGCCTGTCTGGGGTCAATAGTGCAAAAGACTCATTTTCACTTGCCTCTAACAATACAGAAATTGATTTGCAGGTCCAATGGGTTGCATTTATCTATTTGCCCAGCAGCAGTATACTGTGTGCATGTAGGGAAAAGCACCTCTGAAGCTTTTAAATGGATTTGTGTTCTGTGTAATGCTCCTTCCATGAACTGTAGCAATTAAAACATGATGGCTATTGACCATGTGTTTTTGTGTACTTAGTTTAAACAACATGATACATATGAATGTCAAAGTGCCCTTACCATACAGTCTTGTTTTGCAGAACGCCAAACATGAAAAGGTCCTCTCCTTTAGAATAAAATACATCCTTTTGAAAGGCCAAATTCTCAAATAATTAGGGCAGCAGAGTCGTATGCTCACCTAGTGTGGAGCCAAATCTGAATCAGAAAGCATTTGTTTTATTTGACAGTGTGATGGAGCTTTCTGTCCCTCAACCCTATCAGCTTTTACAATGACTTTCCAAAATGAGATAGCTTTACTTTTGTTCTGTATAGCTTGTTCTCCCACTGAGAAGAATACACTTGCTCTTCTGCACCTGTGTCTGACAGAAGATGAGACATGCCTGCTAGGGCCAAAGCCTCGCTGCAGGTGCATTCTGATAGAGCACCTCAGGGAGAGCACAGTGTATCTTTTAGATACTATCGTGAATCTCTTGGCTTTTATACCTGGCCACACATAGTCTGAAAAAAGCACATGAAGTAATCAACTCAAATATCCTTCTTTGGAAATTGAAGATGCTTTTGCCACTGACATTTGTGATTCATTTCAAAAAAATCGGCACCAGTTTCAGAAGATAAAATGCACTTTTTCTTTGGAACTGTGAGAGGGGTGGGTGCATTGAGTCCATTCTCCAACGCTAGCAAATACATGAATTAGCTTTTAGAAGAATTATCTCTGCAGCACTCCCCACCCTTTTTTGTCTCTCTCTGTCTGAAATGACCACAGTCTCCTAAACTAATGCTGAACTCACTCAAACCACACATTTAACTGTCGCCATCTTGCCTTCAGCCCTCCTCCTTCATATCCATCAAGCTGCTGCTTCTTCACATGTTCTTGGAAACTGTTGAACTCTCAATTGACTCTGGAGCAACACTTCAAAAAGAAAATCGTCAAACACATTTTCTCATGATGTTTTCTTTTGGATTTCCTTCCTAAAGATTGGCAAGGTCTCGTTGGAGCTAAGCCAGGAATGCAGGTAAAGTAGCACATTCTTGACATCCTGCCCCTCTTTTACCCCAGATAGATATTTTAATCTTAGGTATACACATTTTTTCATGATTTATCTCATCCAGATTTTTATAAGTTTTGGAAGTAGGACAGCAAATTAAATGGAAATTCAGAAGGCAGTGTGAAACTGTGGAAATCTGGACATACTCTACTCTGTCCCACTCCTCCTCAGCAAAAAGCAGCACCACACCATTTCAGATGCCTTTGTCAGAAATGACTGGTCTGTTTGGTCATTGGTTTTGGTCAAAAGTTCAGGTCTAGGATGACAGCTTTTAATTAATTAATTATTAGCTTTTAATTAATTAATTATTATTATTTTTTTTTTTTTTGGTAGTGAAAGGTTTGCAGGAAATATTTGGTTTTCAGGAAGGGTTTTAATTAAAGAATAAGTAGGAAAAAAAAATGCCTATCTCCTTCATATGTATAAAACTGGAGCTCGTTTTTTATTTATAAACAGGCAGTTAGGATTTCTTCTCTGTTAGCAAGCTAAATCAGCTCCTTCAGCCTAGATATATCTGTGACTTGCAGCTGACTCAGTTTTCAGAAACTATAAAAAATGGCAGCATGACAACTTAAGAAAACCTCCCCAAAGGTTTCTTAACCTTATTTTTCCTCTGAAAATGGTCAATGGAGCCAATAACAATCAGAAATCCTGTAAAAATGATTGTGGATATTGTCATTCATTGTCAATATTCATTGCAGGGCATCCAGAGGAATTGACTCCTTTGGCCTCTTCCATCTCAGAGGCCACTGAGCACGGTGAGATACTTCAGCTCTCATACCATCCTGATAGTTCCTACTTCTGGGTTTTGATGACATTACCTTTAAAATTAACAAACTGATTTGCTAGGAGTCAAGTAGCCATTGTCAATCCGGTGTCTTATATCTGGATGGTACAAGACAGGAAAAGTTAAATAAAAACAAAATGGATTAAATATGTAATTGAATGCCTTTTTTAAAATGACATACATTCAACTGTATGTTTATTCACTGAAGACAAT
Source organism: Cygnus olor (assembly GCF_009769625.2). Lineage (NCBI taxonomy): Eukaryota > Metazoa > Chordata > Aves > Anseriformes > Anatidae > Cygnus > Cygnus olor. The sequence continues at coordinate 112,642,601 of NC_049169.1, read as the reverse complement.
GTATTAGCTGCTAAACTTCAGTAACTAGTTAAAAATAGAAAGCAAAGTGTTCTTGCACTGGAAGTTTCAAGGAAAGCCAAGCCATCGGCTGAGCGCTTGGAGGCAGAAGCTGCTGATGCCTTAGATAGAAGGCAGTTCTGCTATGTGGCACTGCTTGGGTTTCAGAGAGGTCAGTAAGGAAGCAGTAAGCTGTAAAGCAGAAGTTCTGTTTTCCTCTTCCAAGCTACATAAAACACACAAAAAACGCCTGACGAGGTGAGTCATGCTAGACCTAACAACATGAAAATGACTGATTCAGTGCACCGACTACTGATACTAAATCCTTTCTTAAGCTGATTTAAACACACAACATTTAAGTTCACAATTCACATCCAGCACATTTTACTGTTAATAACTAATAGATGAAAAACGGTCATACGCATTTTAGTTTGATCCTAACTTTTATTTGAATAGAAAGAGCAACAAATCATAAGCAAAGAAAATAATAAATTATGCAGTGATAGAGAAGTATATCACTAAATCTTTCATAACATTCAGAAACTAAGAATCTAGATGCTTATATTTCAAGCTATATTATTGCTTCCACTTGACAAAAAGAAGTACTCTTTAACGTAAAGCACCTATTTATTAGCTTCTTAACAGCTCCTAATAAAAATGAGTTATCTTTAAAAAAGCAAGCAAGCATACAGATTCAAAATAAAATTGAAACTCCAAACATAGTGCTTGAATTACTCAAGTTAAACCTCCCAAGCACAGGAAGGCATGGTTACTGGCTCAAAAGAATCACAGCTCTTCCAAGTTGGCGTTTTATACCTGGGAGCTGGGATCTTTGCATGATAACTGCAGACTGGGGAGCTGCAGCCCATGCAGGCTGCGAACAAGAAACAGCCCCCAAGTCCCATGTCAGCTCTGACATGCATGCACACAGTGCTCAAAAGCAAGGAAGAAGAGGAAACTTCACATTAGTAGCAATTATACTAAACACAGGTTCCTATACCAAAACTCTGGTGATTAACTCCTCCTCCAGCTTTCATGCTTGAGGTTTGTCTACCTAATTAGCCAACGTGGAATTTGTTGGTTTTTTTCATGCTTCTCCTTGGGGAAAGCTTGGCTTTAAGTCTACATATTGTGGTCACTCTCCCTCCGTTTTCCTCAGAGCTGTGCTGGTGTATCTATGTTAAGATAATTGGAGATTTTCAGGGAAAAAAACAGACAACAGACAACAAATATTTTCATTTTTATTTTTATTTCTATTTATTTATTTATTTGATATGGAAAAACAAGAAAGCTTCCCCTGGCTTCTTCCATAGATTGAATGGCTGTGTAAAAGTATTAATAGATGCATACATATGTAAATATTTATACAGAACCTGTGGCTGATAGCAGGATAAGGTCTGGAAAATAGGATCTTAAACCAGGAATGTCAGACAGGTTCCATACCAGGCCATGCCACACGCAATGGCTACACTAAAGAAACGGGGATTGCTGTAGGGCAGCCTGCTGTGCGCATCTAGACCTCAGCTCACGCCTTGTTCAGGGGACACCCTGGGCCTGTGCCAGACCCCATTGTCCCCACTGCCCTCGTGCTACCGAGCTAAGCCCTGTCCCCTCTGTCATCCCCTCCACCCACAGCACCCCACAGTGGTGCCCCACAGCGTGGGGTTGGCCAGTTCCACCTGTGGGAAATAGTTGCTCTGCTCTGTGTTTGTCTTGGCCCAGGTGGCTTGGAAGCACGGCCTATCCTTTCCTAAAAAAATGACAGCGCATTGAATTTGTGTCATGACATTTGTTTTCGAAACCAGTGGGGATTTGATGTCATGGAGTGAAGGCACTTTCCAAAGTCTCAGAGTCACAACCCGAGCTGACCGTTTACTATCTTTACACAAATGAAAAGTATCAGCTGTTATTGCTATTTTTTCCCCTTTGTTAGCCATTTAGCAGTATTTTGACAGAAACAGGAAACAAGGGTTACAGCTAGGTCAGACTATAGGGTCTCCCAGACTGCTAAGGAAAACAATAAACATGCAGACAGCAAGCCCTTGTAAAGTGAAAAGGAAACTCTTGCCTCCACAAAGACCAAATCAATTATTTTTCCATAAGAGTGCAAAGGGAATGAACACTGACCGTAGACATGACAGCAACCACGGGCCTGCGCTCAGATGCAGCTGTGCACTGAGTGATATTGTGAGTGTGAGTGCGTGGCAGCGTGGGCTGGGGAGACAGGGGGACAAGAGGTGAGGAAAGGTGGGAGGCAGGCAATTGTTGGCAAACCCTGGGGTTCTCCCCAGCACCCTTTGAAATGAAGAAAGTGCTATGTGCTTCTTAAAAGTTGGGGTAAATCCAGTATCCTCAGGAGGCACCATGCTGCCAAGTCTGTCAGTTTGGAGCTCAGACATTTAGTCAATTACATTTGTATTGCCAAGGTTGTAAAAAGAAAATAGCTATTCAGTTCTCTGCCCCATATTTTATCTATGTCAAACCAGCAGTGATGTTTGATTTCAGTAGCAAAAACAATTTGAAGAAACACCACTTAAACCAAACAGCCTGTAAACAAACCTCTTCTGTCCTGCAGATGATCATTCCAGGGCTGACCTTACTTAATCTGAGTTCAAGGAAGACATACAGACAATGCCTCTATTATTGTTTTGTTCTGTTTTTCTTTTCTTTTTACTTCTCAGAAAGCTAAACTGCCTGTTTTCCTGGGAGAGCATGCAGTCTTCACTGTAGTCTCACTGGACCTACCCAACAGCCTGACCCAAGTCCCCAACCCCTTCACCAGGTTCCCTCCCATGCCAGAGCAGCATTGTGCTGGCTTCCAGCAACCACTAACTGCACCTCATCTGTCTCACACCACGCTCTTATCTTACAGCTTGGTCAAAAGTGGATAAATTGACTTGCATGTGTCACAAGGATGTGCCTGCAAATAAGCGTTCACTCTAGGGCATTTCTCATCAAAAACTTGAAACACCAGGAGCCCTCTAAGGCTGCTCTGCAAGAACAGGGAATAAAACATTGGTTCTTTCCTTTTAGCTTTTATGTGATTTGGCTGTAGTCCTGTCCCACAAATGGTGAGGTTTTGTACTGTTCATCTTCAGGGACAATCTCTTCCCATTTTTGTGGAAGGTCTGAAAAAGAAAATGCTTAGTAAGGTGTTTATGAATTGCCATGGTGTGATCTCAAATACTCAGTAGAATTAATACCAGGCACCAGTCAGCAGAGTGAGTGTCCAGGAGAACAAAGTACATTGGCTGATATACTAAAGTGCTTCAATAATATATGCCAAATTTTATTCAATGAGTATTTCTTAAAAAGAATAATTTCTTGTTAATCATTTTTAACCAGAAGATGAATACTTCCTCAGCAACCTTCTTCTACATCCCAGTGTGAAGGGTTTGCACATCCTGGTGAGAACGATGCCAGTTTACTTCTTGAAAAAATCCAGTAAAAGTTTACACTTACCAACTGTGAGAGAGTTTGTAGTTTAAGAAACACAATAGGATGTTACCTAAATTTTCCCCAATCCTATCTTTCTAGCAACATGTGCCAAGAGTGCTGTTTGACACATCAGCATTGCTTCTATTTTCCACTGATTGAGACTAAATAAAAGCATAAATCAGTGATGCATAATTCATCATTTCTTTGTAACAGAGTCCAGAACACTCCTGATGACTGCAACACCTCTGTTCTGGCTCAAGACGCAGGAGACACAGGAGAAAATGAAGCTGAAGTAGAAGACTGGCAAAGTGGTGTTACAATATCTGTGACTAAAAAGCACTGTTTTTCCCAGAAAGGAGGCTTTTATTGCCTAACATGTAAAAGGCAGAATTGCCTGGTGTGGAAATAGCATAAGTATTTCTTTATGTTGTATTGTACAAAGGCAAAGGTGGGATTAACTTTCTCACTGTTTCACATACATTGTAAAGAATATCCGTCTGGATGCAGGCTTGTTGCACGTCAAACACCTAGATAATTTTACAAGACGGCTTCTAAGATATTTTTTTTTTTTTGAGTTCCCACAAATATTCAATTTGAAAAGAACAGGAATTATTACTATGTTCTCAGTGAACACATACACTGCTGTGTGGGGGCCAGATCTGTGCATGGCAATACACGTGCCAGGCTTGTAAGGTTGGAGGCAGTGAAGAGGGGATACTCTGCCCATGCACAAGTTTTTGGTGAAGTTTCAGGCACCCCAGCATGTCCTCAGAGCCAAGCTACTGCTCCAAGAGGTGCAGGACTTCTCTAGCTCACATCTGACCTCCTGGCAGGACGGCTTGAGTTCCCCAGGACAGCTCAAATGGCCAGTGGCAGGCTAGGTGGACAGAACACCATGCACTATGTGCCAATGCTTAAGCAACAGGCTCCTTACCTGAAGGGAAATTTTAACACCAGGCAAAGTAAAATGACCTGATTTCAAGCCTGATTAGGCTTTCACACAGCCCTTATTTCTCAGGGATTTTCTTTAGGGTGGTAGAGTAAGGGTTCAGCTCATAATGGTGATGGGGCAGCGTTGGGATGCCTTGCACCTCATGCCTTCAGAGAAATTATTTTGCCAGAGCACCAAGGTGGACAGGTGAGACTGGCTACTGAGTAATACAAAAGCTTCTGACTGGGAGTATATGTGCAAAGTTTAATCGAGCAGAGTCTGTGGGAGCCTTGGGAGGATAAGGTAGCTGCTGGCCCTGCTGGGAAGCTCATGCTGCCACATCTGCAGGGTGGCTTGTACCCTGAGCTAGAGCTCTGAAAGGTGCTGGCGTGGCATCTGCCTGCCCCGGAATGACACCCACAACTGTGATTTAAGGATGTAAAAATGTCTGGACAGAAGTGCCAGTATGATTTATGATTCCCTGTACTTGAGCTTTGGAGGGGGTTTTGGGTAACTGGCCCCTACAGACACGTTGTGAAACATAATATAGGATTTGAAGTGATACAATCTTGAAAAACACAGGCTGGCTTGGAGTACAGCTTTGTTCAACAGAGCCTACTGAATATTGCATGCCCTCAGTTACCTTCCTTTTAATCCTCCGTTGGTATTTCTGTTCTCCCTGTATGTCTGGCTGCAAATCCCTGAGGGCAGGGACCTTTTCTCACTCTGTGTTTATTGCAAACAGAGGCACTGGTCCTGAATGAGTCATGAGGTGCTAATGTGCTTCTGAATAGGTATAAGGATGGTTCATCTCCAGTTTTGAGCTGGTGTAATTGCAAGTTTGCAGAGATCTGTGACACCTCACCCATTTAAGAGAGCAGAATGTAGCTCATTACCCATGAGGAGCTCTGTTATGGGGATTAGCCATCCAGATGAGTTAGCCTGGAGAAGTCAAAGTTATCATAACATTTCCTCCATAACTGAGAAGCCATGAGGTTAGGTGTTTTTTTATGAATTCCCAACAAAGCTGACAGCATTTTTCATAGCAGAACAGTAGTATTACAAGTTTTGACATAGAGGACAGAAAAAAAGGACAACTTCTCATCACCTGTCCTGAGTGTTTGTAAAGACCACTTCTAAAGCTCTGTATAGGACTTTAACCCAAAGTCTGTGGGTGCCATACTCTATTCTCAGAAGTTACAGGCAAACATCTCTCCTGAAAACATCTTCATCTGTGGGCACTGTGTGACACCAGAAATCACCTCTCCCATCTCCTCTGCCGCCTGCTCCCATAAGCAATAAAATACACCACTGTAGGCATCAAATGCAGTGTTTATCATGTCTCAAGTGTTGGATTTGGTAGGAAAGAAAGAGGAATGGATTTAGAAGGTGAGTTTCCAGCCCAGAACGATTTGACTTTGTAATTCCTTAACACTGACATCTGTATCTGACACGGGCAAAACTCATCTGACACCATCCAGGGACTCAGACTCATTTATACAAACAGCTGGCAATTATATCAGCTTATTGAATGGCTGCTGTTGCCTTAACCTTGTTGCAGCAAAGCAGAAAAATCCCATGTATTGTTCTCCACTGTGGAAAATACTGTAATTCCCCATTGCAGAAAATGCTGTCGTTTTCTTAACAACAAGGTAGGGCTACCCAACAAGGAGCATTCCTGGGGATCCAGATAAAACTATCTCCCATGCTAGAGCTTGGAGACAAAGCCAGACCCATCTCAGGTAATACATAGCTCTGGGCTGCTCCTTGAACCCGGAGCAGAAGAGTGACGATTCACACCATATGTTGGTTCGACACCTGCAGCTGCTCTCTGCATGGTGGCACAGAGAACATGGCAGGGAATGCATCTCCTCGCATCTCTTTTAACTTTGTGAATCCTTTAGGGCTGTATAAACTCATTCATAACTAGGCAAATGCATTTGTTCCAACAGAGTGGATAAATCTCAGCTGGCTCTCTTCACGATGGAGCATGCAATAGTCACGTTTCTGTTTATATGCCACCTTCCCCTCCCTTGACTTGCCCGCACCACCATGCAGTGTGTGACCTGGACCTATATATCCACAGGCAACTAATAAATGTGTGCACTTACTAGCTCAGTGGCCTGAAGCTACTTATTCTTGCAAGCCAGAGGATATATAAGGCTTAAAGATTGCCCTGTTTCTTTTATTTTTCCAGGTAAGCATCCCATACTATATACTGCCACCATCTGTACTCAGCCAAGTGAACTTTTGATCTGACTCCAAGGACCATTTTCTTGTCATGAAAGCTGATGACTTGAAAGGTGGATCCAGCACTTCCCACTGTGGTTTTTCTAATCCTGGTTAGAAAAGCTGTTTCTAGCCCTGGTTAGCCAAAGGTTTTCCATGTTGGCTATGCACCACTTTCTTCTTATCTCCACTCACACACTGCCGGGGCGTACCCTGAGGCCTTAGGAGCAGCACCTGGCTTTGGCCCCTTGAACTCTTACAAGACCCAACAGACACAAACTGAAGTGGAATCACTTTGTTGTGGAGAAATTAAGTTTGTGGGAATGCAAGGAGATTACATCCAAATTTGCACCACCTATGAAATTTCAAGAAAAAAAAAAAACATATTTCAAAATGCTATGCATGACAAGTTTCGTGTTACAGGGCTGTGTCCAGACAGCTCAGAGAACAGGCAGAGCCCCCTGACATCTATCTGGTTGCATGCACAGAGGCATGCTGTTTTGCAGTGCCTTTACAACCTATCTGCTACTTTGACCTGGGTGTAGGATGGGTGGTCATGCTGATTTTTGTTTCAAATTCTTGGGTGTTTCCCAATGCGCAAACAGAATATTTTTAAAATTACAAAATTTTTTGCAGGATATGAGATCTGTTTCCTGCCTAGCTCTACGGGCAGCTCCTCTGAGCTTTGAAACAGAGAAAAAATAATAATAATAATAAAAAGAAATCTGGGCACAGTAATAATTCTGTCTGTTATTATGGAGCAGCGATTACTGTGCCTGACTGTGTTAGTGGGCCGTGATGTCTCTTGCTGTTTCCACCATCCCCCAAAACATGTTGCTTCTGGCTAGCTAAGAGGCAAATGCAGAGTGAAACACCTGTATGCTGTGTGAAGTGCACGTTTGGAAGAGGTTCCCTGGAGATCCATCCTCTGTGCTTGCCAGTGTCTTTACTGAGGGTGAATTGGAAGGGAAATCCATTAAAAAGAATGGGGGGAAGAAATCAATAACATAATTAGACAACATTATATGAGGTAATGATGCCAATTAAAGAGCAATGCACCCATTTACAGTGGGCTTGGACTGACTGGTGAGGGTGAAGGGGCACAAGCCCCTGAAGTGCACACAGCCTTCTCCCCTGGCATGGGGCTGGCACTGATCCTAGTACCATGCTGTGGCAGATCTGCAGCTCTGCTTCATGCCACATTGCTGTGCCCAGCATTGACAGGGAGAGTCTAACGTGAGAGAAGCAGGAGGGCGAAACCTGTCCTCTTGCCAAGGCTTGGCCAGAGGTTGCTGCACTGAGGTGTAGGTGGGGGTTCCTGGATGCTTCAGCTCATCCATGAAAGAGGAGCACCAACCATAGGCATCCCAGAAACAAATAGAAAATGGCAAAGCAGTTAGAGAAACACTTGTTGTGTAGCCCAGAGAGAAAGCTGAGAGAAGGCAGAGCTCCTGCTGGGCAAGGGTGTTGAAAGAGTGCTTTGGGAAAGTGTATAAGGCTGTCTGAACCACTCAGTGTTCAGAAGTAGAGAAGGTTTTCTTGATGTCTTTACTTTAGCAGAACTGGGCAGAAGAAATGCCTTTTCTTCTAATGGAAGCAATTCACTGGATCCCAAATACTGGTGAAAATTTTGGATTCAAATGAGCATGGTAGTAGTAGCATGTTAGAAGTGCAGTTTTAGCTACCTGAGATGATACAAGAAGCTCCATTTTCAGATTTCTTACCTTACTGTATAAATGGATGAAATCGGTATAACCTTCAAATAATATTAAAATCTGGGAAACGGTTTTGAATGGGCTGTGGTGTGCTATGCATAGTATAAACATTTATGCATTACTCATGGGTAAGAAGCAGCTAGATGCACAGTATAGTGTATGAAACTTCTGACAGTACAGAACAAAAGAGTGACAGTGAACTTCTATTTTACCTTCTGCTACTTTAAAGAGAAAGTCCTTCCCTGAGTGCCCAAAAAACCTATTGGCTTTCTCTGGCTGGGGTCAAGTGCAATTACAGAAAGCCAGAATTGGCCGGAATTTGTTAATGATTATTTATTTTCGGAGTAGGAGCTCTTTCAACAGCAGCATTTGTTGAGGAGTTTTCATTTTCCCGGTAAAGCTTCTAATTTTGTTTTTCTTTTAAGCTGTTTCCTTCTTTCCTTCAATAGAAGAACTGATCAAATGGTGGGAATCTCTTTTGTGGCTCCATGACAGCTCTTCCCATTTCACATACTGTGCAAGGGAAGCTATTGTATTTTTGTGTGAACATATTATAATTTGCACCCAGTCCTACAAACATGAAAAGTGTGCTAACCTAACATCCCTGGCTCCAGCCATGGAGTTGAAGTTGGTCGGTCAATGCATGTCTGCAGGCTGAAAATCTTCATATTGTCCTGTGTAAAAGTTTATTTTTTTTTTTCCTGCTTTTTTTTTTTTTTTTTTTTTTTAACTCTCAAGTGTTAAAAATTGTCAATAGTTCAATGTGGTGAGAAGGAGAACACTTTATATGTTGTATTGCTCTATGCTTGCCCTTTAGCTATGACATCTTTGTTTTCATTGCTACCTTGATCATAACTGAAGTGAGGGAAAAAAGTTTAAAGTAGTTTCAAGCCAATGTTTCAATCCCAAGTTCTATTTTTCCTCCCTTACACCTACAAATGATCTCTTTTTAACTGAAGTCTATCCCTTGGCATCCAGCTTGAACACATAGGTAAACATTCACAGGACCAGGCCTTACCACAGATGACATTTGGTTCAAGAAAAAGATGATCTTTCATCTGTTGTTCAAGAAAATAGGTACTGGAAAGGGGTACTTCTCCCTTCTTCTGGGGCTCAGATGATGCTTCTTACCTTTTCTGCCTTCCTCACAAACCATCAGCTGCAAGAGGGAAACCAGCACTTTATGCATTGTTCCTCTGAGGCTATTGCTACTCTCCCCTTCCTTTCCTCTCTCAATCTCGGCTGATGCTCCAGGGGGAGGAAAGCACTTAAGTGTCTCTTTTGGGGCTTAGTCTACATTCCTCTCAAGTCTCCAGGATGCTAAAGGGGACCTGTGGGGGCTTACCATAAATAAAGTATGGTTTTAGTGTTCATTAGACATTCCCCTGTCCCCTCCTCTCTCCTCATCTCTTTGACTTGTTCTCCCATCAATGAGCAAAGTGAGTTTGCAGCCAGGGAAGTAGATGAGGATACGGTGATATTGTTTGGAATATGTCCTTACCGCACAGGAAAAACACAGCATTGCCTCCTTCTTTGTCCAAGCATGCTTAGCTCAGGTTATGTTTTGTGGCTGCTGGGCTGGTGGTGTGTTTTGGCACAGGCTTCGGGAGATGTCAGCGTGTCCTGTGGTATGGGCTGGATGGGTGAGTGGAGTGAAGAAGTGGGTCAGGGAGATACCCTCATCCCACAGGGGAAGCAGCAGAGCCCTGCATGGTGGCTTGGCCCTTCTTGCAGCCTTCAAACAATGCATGCTCCAGCTCTGCTTCTCATCTAATTTTACACTAATTACCAGTGCTGTTCCTAGTCGGCAGCGTGCTGCAGGCAGGAGGTAAAATGAAGGCGTGATTAAAATGATTGCTAGGTGTGGATGGTCTCACGGTGCTCAGGCAGCCAAGGGAGCACCACGCCATGTTCATGGGAGCCAGAAATCAAGCTCACAGTACTTCTCTGCATGGAGAGCTGCTCAGGCACAAAGATGGCAATAGTCTTCTGGAGGGTGCTAAAGGCAAGGCTTCTGCCTTGAAGTTTAGGAAAAAGGACAGGAAATAAATATCAAATGAGAACTGAAGCTGGTGTTTTTCTATACATACATCATTTGATTTGAGAACTTCTTAGGTAACCACAAATATCCTGTTTTAATAAAGCTCCTATTTATCAAATATATATACATCAACGTTAGCATGCATTTAAAAATACTGCACAAACAAGGCAAATCCAACTTTCTTAGTGGCTGTATATTTAGCAAACCATGGCCTTGTATGTGATCCCAGTAATACTGACTCAAGGTGAATACTCTTTTGTAGAGTGTTGATTTAAAATTATTCTTCTTGCCCTGGAAGGAAAAATGTTGCCTGGAAGTCACCTTCTTTGAAAAACTGTGGTCCAAGCATGTGGTTTCTTTCAAATTTTGGGACATTGAAATATAATTAATAAGGCTGTTAGATTAGCTGCTTATGGATTTGCTGTTATAATCCAGCATCCCATTCTTATATCTTTCCAACACTAATAAACCTGTTGTAGGATCTAGGAGGGGAATTGCCAGCTATCAGACCAGGACAAAAACCATGAACAGTCTGCTAAATGTGATGCCATTTTGTATTAAAATTCATACAGTCTAGTTACTCAAGGTATGTTCCTTGGCCAGTGCTTCTTCTCCTTTCAGTCCTCCTTTTCAGCTGCACCTCAGCTGGCAGATGCCCTAATTTTATTAGATTTATACCAGCCAGCTTCAGCCAAAAAACAGCTTTGCTGATCTTCCTCGGCAAGCTCAGAGTGACAGTTTAGTTGAAAAACAGCAGTGTTGTATATTGTTCTGAATTAACATTTGTTCTCCCAAATAAGATTGTTTTGATAAGCAACCACAGTGGTCCTTGGACACCAGTGAGCACCAAGAACTTCCTTCCTCTTCTGAGACTCATTTCAAATTCAGATTTCATTCAGAGGTCTCTGTGGCTGCTCTTTGCCACTCTGGCAATGTGAAGCAGACATATGACAAGTTAAAAGAACTGGGAAAATCAAGTGCAAAGAAGTTTGTAAGAGTAGATAAATGTATAATATCAGAGTGAATATGGCTTTCTGAGTCACAGACATTTTTACAAGTGTAGATTTAATCTTATCATTAAAGTCACTGCCTGTTAATAAGAAGTAGTAGTCTTAAAATATTTTAAAAAGTCATTCAAACTTCATGAAGTACCTCAGTTATTAGAAATGTTTGCTTTAGAATTAGCCTGTCACTTTGAATTGCCACAGCATGTCACATAAAATTCTCCTATTTCATTTCAGACCCAATCCTCCTCACCCTAGTGATTTTATCAGAAAGCAAAATAGGATAAAATGAAATGGTTGAAGATACAAAGAACAAACTCACTGCCTGATGTAACAGTGTTAAAATCAGTGACTTTACATAGGATGTAAAATTGGATCAGTAGCACAACAGGACACTAAATCTGCAGTTCACTTTTGAGGTAACAAATAACATACAAGGCTTCCATTTTTTTTGAAGACTCAGAGTATGGATTATAGAATAAAATGTATTCTTTTCAAAATACTTGGTAAATACTAAGCAGTCTCTGCAACTCCTTTGTGAGACAGTTAGTATTGTTTTCATTTCATCACTGTTTAACAGCTTATCTACCTCAATATATTTACCTGCACTCTCTCTCAAAGCTACACAAAGATTTAATGGCAAATTTTGGACTGGGAATCCTGGATGCTTATGATCACAATATTGCCATCAGAAATGTCCACTGGCTTATGTTGTTGGACCATCATTCCATCTAATTAAAATTAAAGAATGCATCAGAAGCATCATTTAACCTTAAAGCGGACAAATATGAAAATAGGTGAGTAATCTCAGTGGTGCCCAGTGCCAGCACAAGAGGCAGTGGGCACAAACTGGTGTACAGGAGGCTCCATCTGAATCTCAGGAAGCACTTCTCTGCTATGTGGATAATTGAGCACTGGTGCAGGTTGCCCAGAGAGGTGGTGGTGTTCCTGTCCTTGGAGATCAAAAGCTACCTGGACGAGGTCCTGGGCAGCCTGCTCCAGCTGGCCCTGTTTGAGCAGGGAGTGGGACCAGGTGACTTCCAGAGCTCCCTCCCAACCCCAAGCATGTGGTTCTGTGCTTCTGTAATCTGTTCTCAGCACATTTCAGTCAATAAATCATACCTGGTTTTTCCTTAGCTGATGTAATGAACCTCAGAGTAATCATTTAATGTATGGGAGAAAACTTTAACCACCCAGTACACTTCTCATTTATAATGCAGATAGTAATACGTAGTCCAGATTTAAAAAAAAAAAAAAAACAACAACAAAAAAATTGTATGACTTTACTTAAGAGAATACTGGTTTGAAATTGAAAATCAAAACTTGAGGCAAAGGAGAGCAGACGGAATTTATTGGAAAACACTGGAAAAGCAGATAAAGGCTGAACGGTCAGGAGACCACATCCTGCTCCATCTGCCCAAGACGTGACTTCTGCTTACCTGGTGATGTCTGACGCTTGTGGCAAACATCTTTCTTTCTTTCCCTCTTTCCCTCTTTCCCTCTTTTTTTTTTCCTCTTTTTTTTTTTTTTTTTTTAATCTAATAAGAACAAAATGTTACAACGTGTAACATTTCACTTTCTGATTCAGAGCAGGAAAATATTTTAAAATCTCAAAAAGTTTTGCAAGATAGGAATACCATTTCCCAGACAGGTTTAGCAATATCTTCCAGGACTTCCAAACATCTGTTAAGCAAGACTGTCCCTCAGCCTAATCCATTTTGGCTATCTCCAGTTAAATGAGTCTTTTCAGACTATTATATCATGACTTCATTAAAACCCACAAAACTGTTTCCCCAGGAAATAACTTTGAGCCAACTGGATTCTAACTACCTGCTGTATCTCATGACCCCTTAATAATAAAAATCATGGCTGAAATAAGTCTGTGCGTTGTGTTGCTCACTTTCCCTTGCTCTGTAGCTTAACCTGTCACGGGGGCAATTGGGAAAAATCTGTTAAGGCTTCACTAATTTCTTTCCTCATTTCCTGTAGCAATCCTGGTAGCTGCCCAGGACACTTAGTCTTCCTTAAGAGCATTCAGTTTTTGGCACAAGACTTTTCATTTGTATCTGTTCGTAATCTGTCTCCTCCTGTCATATCCGGAAATATGATCCCTTTGTTAAACAGTTAATTTGCTACTCTTTGCAGAGGGGAGAGGAGAAGAGAATGGCTGGAGAGCTGCCTAAAAAACCTGCAAGATCTCCCTTCCTTCTATTCTGTTCTCAATTATTATTTCTTACTTTTATCTTTTATCTTTTTTTTTTTTTTCTATTGTGAAAAGCATTTTTCCTTTCTATACACACCTACAATACACAGAAGATCAAACCACCCTTATGAACATGCTCCTGGACTAGATCCTTGGCTGGGCAAAGCTGACACATCCCTGCCACAGGCAACAGAGCAGCCTGGGTGTAAACCAGCTGAGGCTCTGAACTATATGTAAAAGTTGGCCCTCACCTATTTTGATTAAACCTCAGATCGGTATGGTCTTCACAGTTCGTTTCTTTGTTGCATGGCTTTAAATGGGACAAAGTCCACTTACACTCATTTGTGCATAATAGTACTGAAGTGAAAGTACTCGAGAATTGAAATGAAAGGCTAATTTTGGCTTTATTTCTTTCCCTGTTTGCTGTACCACTTGAGCACTCCTTGTTCCTGTTGTGGGCTTTCTGGTGACATGGCTGCAGTCTCATTAAAAATGTGCATGGAAAGATGCCATGGTAATAAAGCCATACTCACCGTAGTAGAGTCTGTTATTGATGTTTATTTCTAACAGAATAACGATAGTGGAGATTGTGACCTTCCTTGCTAATCACTGGTAATGTCTATCAGCAGACAGCAGAACTGAAAAGAGTTTGGGAAATGCCCTGCAATTCTGAGGTAAAAATGACAGAAAACTACACTCCTGGCAAACAAAAAGGCCATAAATTCCTCCCTCTTCCCTTAATCTGTCAAATGCCTTTTTTTTTTTTCCAACAGGGCTTTTCAGGTCTTTGGTTTGGCTTTCTTTTAAAAATGGAGGTGCCCACAATAATGTGGCTATTGAGTCTGAGAACAGGAGAGGAAAAAGAGTGAGAGAGAGTGCAGAAGTCAGCTCTTTCCTGGTCCAGCTGCAGCTTGATTCATGTTTGCGTCACCACAGTAATGCCAGATTTGTTGTGATACAGCAAGGTGTGGGTTTGCCCTGAAAATTTGGTTTTAAAGTTTTGGGAATATACCCAACTCTGGCTACAGGAACTAGAGGACAAAGGTGATGGAAAAAACAGGAGTGTTTTTCCTTTTTATTTCATTAAAAAAAATAAAAAAATAAAATACTTGACATTGAATATGTAAGGTCTTGTACCTGAAAATAGGGCTCATTTTGTAAAGTGCTCAGTGCAAAATAAAGTAATGATGTGCTTAGAGAAAATGTTTTCCCCAGTACCTGATTTGGAAGATGAAGAGTACGTTACAAGACACATTATCTTCAGTCACATTTCCACAGTGATGTCCTCATTCAAGCTTTGAAATCTCCCCCATTTAGAAAGGGGCACTCCAGGCATTTTAAAAGTGGGATTTCAGTTTCCATATCATCCAGGTGCTTCTGAAAACCTCAGCTAAATGCTATTATTGAAAATAATTAGATTTCAGTGAAATAACAAGCTAAAGTTTAAGAACGTGCCTAACAATTTAGGATCAAAAGTGAAAGAGACAGGAGACATTTCCAAACAAAACAGAAATGTTTTTTATTTAGTCTTGTCCTCTTATCCTTCATTAAGAGCAGCTATTTCTATTTCAAATCCTGGGTTGAGAGAGAACTGTAGAAGAACCACTCTTGTCTGACCCCAGTTCATAGCATCTGTGTTTTGCATGGGGCACTTGGGCCACAGACTAACCTGACAGTAAGAATCTGGCCAGGAACACTACACACACTGCAGGCTTTCCAGTTGGATGACCATTTTCTTTCTTTTTTTTTTTTTTTTTCTTTTTTCATAAATAATGTGGAAAATAGATGTCCCCTTTTCTTTCTGAGACATAAACAGGAGAAAGATAAAGAATCTATTTGCATTATTAACAGAAGGTTTAGATATTTTATCTCTTTGTAATGCAAATGAGTGGCAAGATCAATCAGGGTCTGTTATTCTTATCCAACAGAATGCAAATTTGAAAAGGAACAGAAAGTTAAGTGCAGGATTACAACTGTCTATTGTTAAGAGATGAAAAACTATTACATTGCAAGACTTGTAGCATGTATTTCAGAATCATCCTGAAAGCATTCAGAGAGTTCCATATATTTGTCTAGCATATCAATTTAACATAATCTATATGAAAAATTATCTGATTTCTAACTAGTTCAAACCTTATAAAATCTCACCCCCACTATGTATTGAACTTCCTATATTCAGTCTAATAAGTGGGAGTGCTCATTTCCTTGAGTACGTTTCTAATATAGTCTAACGCATGCAAATTTGTACAAGGGACAAATGTCACTTATGAAAGAAAAAGGGGACTAAATAACTCACTCTACCTAAAATTCAAAGGATTCGTATTCCACTGAATTCAGCGGGACAGTCCTCGATAAGTGGTATGACAACCTTTTTAAAGTGACGTGAGATTTCCCTGCTTATGAAAATGCTAGCATTGCAACAGCATTTCAAGCCAGGCGCAGGCCTGAGCCTGTTTCCATTGAAATCATCAGCGATGCTCATACTGGTCTGTTTGTACTGGTCCATAGGGTTCAGGATCAATCTTTCATCAGCATTAAACACCCTGGGGGTGTCTCCCACTTTACCTTGTATCAGAGCCACAAGAAAGTTAATTACCACCAAAGCAAGCTCAAGCCTGGTGTTGCCGGCCTTCAAAACCAAGATCTGAATCAAAACCTAACAGTTATTCTTGGGCTTGAGGGGGAAATGTGATGGCCTATTACGTACAGGAGTTGGGGCTTTTGGTTGTCTCTCATGGTGGTATCCAGGTGAGAGGTCTAAGGATATATAGGACTTTTTTTTTGTATTTTTTTTAGACTCAGTAATCCAGCCTCATCCCTTGGTTCTCTCCATTAGCTAAAGTTGGATCCTAGAAGCGCAGGTTAGACTAGATGGCTTATTTTTCATTGGCAAAAGCCACAGGCAGTTGTAAAACTTGCACCTCTCTTTATAGTGTGGTGTGGCCACCTGAAACAAAAGATTCTCATTGTGCTTTGGCACTTCATCAAGATAAATGCACAGCTGTGAATTGAGTGTGTATAGAGAATGTATTTATAAAGAAAATAATGGCATCTATGATGTAGTACATTAATATCTCACACATCAAAGGACAAGGAGGTTAAGTAGAACAACAAAAATAATTGCTATGTACTTCCACTCTCCTCCCATTTCTTGACATGTAAGTGAATCATCATGGATTCCTACATAGTATGTTTTTGTAAGCAGATATGCTAGCTTGGGGAGGTAAGTCGAGCGCACCTCCAAAGCAGTTCTGTTGGTGCCCACTTAATTGTGCAGCAGAACAACTACCTTCTGAACAGAATAAAGCCTCATGTTTGGGACAATGTTTGTGCCTCTGGATTTGATGCATGGAGGTTTGAAGATTATCATTGTTAGGTCAAGATGCAGCTCAGTTCAGTGTTCATGTGTAAATTTGGTTTCTACTATTCATATTTCTAGATTGTTTTAGTTGAAATTGCCATACTGATTGCAGACACATTTATGGGGGAGCCAATTCAAAGAAACCATCCCAGTTATTTGTAACTGAAATGAGAGGTTTTACATTGCATAACACTGAATAATTTTTAAATTCTCCAAACAGTAATATATACTGTTGTTGGTCAATACTAAAAAGAAACTTTAAAATAAAGTTCCATAAAAAAATACATTCTTGATCCTGTTTATCATTTACCAGTGACTGTGCCATTGATGAATACTCAATATATATACATATATATGGGTCCACCTTAAGTCCAAAAGCAGCAAAAAGAACATAGCAGATGCTAAAAAGTGATTTCATTATACAAATGAAATGGAAAATTTCAGTGAAATTCCATCCATCCCTGAGGACTGGCTCCACTTAGAGGTTAGAGGGATCACTGAGAGTGATCTCACATTTATGGGCTCTGTAACTGCCATTCGTTAGCAATGGTAACATGATTATGACTCAAGTTAAAGCAACCAGAAGACAAAAACTTGAGTTGAGAGCTTGGAAGACCACACCAAAGCCCTCTTTTCCACTTCAGGGCCAGGGTTTCACCCTTGGAGTGTACTGGCTTTCTGTAGGATGCATACAAAGAGAGATGGCCCCTCCAGAGCCACATGGCTTTTAATGGGCTGAGCAGAGCACGTGCCTGTGCTGCCTAGCCTCCTCCTCCTCAGCCACTGCCTTGCAGTGAATCTACACCCTGAAGGGATCAGCACAGCCTGGTCCTCTTCTGTTCCACCTTACAGGAGGTGACTAGTCAGTTTGGGCTGGTGCTGGGCTCCTCTAGCAGAGAGCCCAGCCTCCCCATCCCTCTGTGGTTGGCTTATCTGCACCTGCCCCGTTCAGAAAGGCAGCGTGTCTGTGAATATGTTCACCAGGCATGGTTAACCCAAGGCCTAACCACAGCCAGATGATATGTTTTTGTTGATGTTTTCTCAGGAGGCTGAAGGGATGTGAGGAGATGCAGCTGTGACTGCCACAGTGACAATCCAGCAGGGTTTTGCCTGAGGTGTCCCTCTCGTACAGGAGCCCAAGCCACCTGGAGCAGCCAACTCATCCTGGAACATGGGGCTTTCTGTCCTCACCATGGCCAGTAAGCAGGCAGAAATGGCTCTGACAAATTGGCTCTGACACCTTGGAACAATCTAAGGTAGGGATTCGGGTTTCTGCCAGAAGTTAAGACTCATAATGCCAGCTTCCTGGAAATAAGTAATTTAACCCCTAAACCCATGCCTGTATGTATTCTGTTCAGGGTGAGGTAGGAACTCTGCCTCTGCTGGTTTTTACCAGGAACGTTGCAAACACAGAGTGAGGAACAGAGGACCATGCTTGGATGAAAACCACCAGGGAAATTCTGAATTATCTGGAAGAAACACAGCTTTGCGGAAGACACTAGTGCTCCCTTCCACTTTGCAGCAGGCTGTACTCTATTTCACCCAGGCTTGCTAGGAGAGGGTGCTTCATCTTCTGCAACCACTGCAATCCAAACTTTCAACACCTCCAGGGAGAAGTGATGAAACTTCTGAACCTGAAGTCAAATGTAAAGGTATACAGGCACTTGCTTAACATTGTGGTGTTTTTGCTCGCCTGTTCCTTGCTTCTGGCGGCTGGTTTGCTCAATTTTTGCAGTTCCAGTCCTAACTTTCCAGATAATATGCAGATTAACACTTGTCTAAATGTTTGGCTAAAATGTGGATCTTAGGAGCCCCTTTGTCAGTTGTTGGTCTTTGGGACACTCTGGTGACACAGCCCATGGAGAAGCCTATGACGACTGGGATGAATGGTCAGTGGAGAATCCATAGGAGATCAGGGGAGTCCCGCAGGCTACCTAATGCTGAGAAATGCTATGCTGTCTATCTATTTATTTAATGCTAATAAATGCTCACTATGGTGGCTTTCCACCACATTAATATCACATTCATAATTCCATCAGAGCTTTCATCTTGAAGCTCCTGCTGAGCTCTGCATCAGCCAGACAGATGGACACAAGACTCTCCATCAGGGCAGAAGGGCCAGAGATGCCTTGAATTCCACTAGAAGAATCAGTGAAGCCCTTCAGTTTGTGGAAAAAGTACTTGGATTCAGTAGAAGTGGATGCCAGTATAAAACTACTAGTTTGATAAATGCTGAGGAGGAGGAAACCTGTACACAGCAGAGAAATTTCTGTGCACGGCCTTGGTGCATTTGTATCAAATGTTCCTTGTGCATCCCTGTGATCTTACAAAAGGTCAACTCATAATCTGGCTGTTGTATTGTGCTTTTAAAAGCTGGGGCTTAGGCAGAAATATTGCCCCATGCTGTAGTAAAAGGCAAAGCTCCCATTGGCTTCAGTGGATCCAGGTTTTTATCCCAAGTCTTTTTCCTCCCTTATCAGCACGTACGTTGACCTAGCTAAATACTAAAAATGTGTTTTAAAAACTGTAAGAAGCTTGCTGGGGCTTCATCTGAGTGCAGTGCACAAAGGGCTGTGGATAGATGTGAGAACTGCAAGGGCAGGCTTGGTTTTATGTCAGACAGTGCGTGCATTTTCGAGGGCTCTCTTTGTGGCTGCATAAAATCCTTGCTCAAAGCACCGCTAGAATCCAAATCTACTGATAATTAAAGAAAAAAATATATGTGAGGGGGAGGAGAGATGTGAGAAATACTCATGCTCTTACCAACAACTCTTTTACTATTAGAGAGCAAGAAATGCTGATTTTAGAAGGGCTAATGCCAGCAAGGCTGCATTCATTCTGCCTCATTTGATGGATGTGCTGGCTTTGGTGGCATGCACAATCATGGTGAGCAGCTCAGGCTGCTGCTCTGCAGGGTATCCAGCCCTGATTCCTTGCCTGATCAGTGGGAGAGGGATAGTTGCAGTGCTAAACGTAGACACCTAGAGTCAAGGATACATCCTGCTTCAGTGTTTGGGGGATGTGTGAAAATGAAGAGAATGAAATGGGCTTGAATAGCATCATCTGCAGAGAAAAAAAAAAAAGTGAATAAGATCCTTACTTCTTAATTGCTCAGAACTTGTGTTTCACCCTGCCAGCCAGCACAGCTCTTCTCCTGGCATCCCTTCTTCCTTTCCATTCCCTCAGCGATCGTATTGCAAACCTAACACACTTGGTTCAATTCCATTTTTTAAATTCACCATTGCAGATTCTGCCCCAGAGTGGCTGCATCTGTCTCAAAAGAGAACTGGAATGGGAATTTAAACGTATTTTATGTGGGCATTCACGGGCCGTTTGGCGCCCAGAAAGAAGCATAGCTGAACACGTCTAGGAAAGCATATCCAGCCCAAAAGGGGCAGCACTGACATATGCCACTGTGTTAAGGACAGTAAAAAGTGGCTAGCATGTAGGCATGATAACAAGCTGCTGTTTAATTCCCAGCTCAGCAACTTGGGTTGAAAACTGTAACAACTGTAATTATCAGCAAGTTTCCAAGCCAGACAATTGAATCACTCGTCTGAGCAGATGCCTTTGGGGAATAGCAATAGAACTGCACTCTTCAGCTTGTAGTACACGTACACACTGTACAGGAGCATAAAATCCTTCCAGCGCTGGCTCCACCGTCTCTCGCACACTTGGCCACGTTCTATCACCAATCAGAAGATGAATAAACAGGAGGGGCAGCCATCCCCACCAGGTGCTGCTCGGACACTGGGTGCCACCAGAGGCAGGATAGTGTATTCTGTCCCCTGAGGCTGGTGGAGCCACAGGGATCTGGAGGATTTCACACTGGGCATTGATTATGGGACACGAGGCATGTAGAGGGCATCCCCAAAATCATAGCTCTACTCTTGACCACAGCAGCAGTAGTAAGTGTATTTTATGGTAAATAAATGTGCACCAGCGATGGTTTTAGAAACATATATTAAATATATAGTTTGCTACAGTTGGATATAAGCAAGTAAAGGAGCTACCCTCTGCTGTAACACAAGATCTACCAGACTGAATTAAGGTACTTAAAGAATAGTTTAATTGTGCTTCATTTTGGTGAGTCTCAACAGGCTCTTTGCACGAACTGCAGTTTACTGAATTTTCTGGGGGAAGCTACCTTCCCTCTAACTGTTTTTTTTCTGCAGTCAGAGAGGATTAGCTTCAAGCAGTGGATACACACACACACAGGGGAAAAACTGCCCTGGGTTTGTTCACAGCTTATTGCAAGGCTGTCTGTTTTCCACAAGAACTACTCAAGCGCCAGAAA
This sequence comes from Cygnus olor, assembly GCF_009769625.2. Taxonomy (NCBI): domain Eukaryota; kingdom Metazoa; phylum Chordata; class Aves; order Anseriformes; family Anatidae; genus Cygnus; species Cygnus olor. The sequence continues at coordinate 112,621,385 of NC_049169.1, read as the reverse complement.
AAAATACCATGGGACTGAAATGCCAGAAGCCTCCCTCCGATCATTTTTCTTTCTGAAAATCACATATTTATTCTAAACCTTGGTAATTTCCTCCGTGTGCCTTGAGCTACATTTTTAGACCTGAGAGAAAGGGATCTTGCCGTGTTAAAGATCTCTCAGCTGAGTGACTAAGATTATGTCCCACTGTGGATATTTCAGTTTTAAAAGTGAGACGAGACCTGATAGTGATACCACATTAAACACATCTCCTATTGATCCTTTCTAACCTTGCAAAAGAGCTGCTCTGCATTAAGTACCTTTTACTTCAGTGCTGCTGATGGGACCACAGATGTTAACTGCCAGGCTAAATATCCTCAGAGGTCAGCAGACAGGGCATTTGAGAGGTCATAAAGTAATAATTTTCTGGCTAAGAAACAATAAGAGTGTTTACCCCCTGCCCTCTAACATAGCCTGAGGACATGCTAGTGGCTCACTCTGAAATGCATTTACAATATTTATAAATAAAAGGGAATTAATAAAAGATATCCTTCCCAGTGTTCCCTCCCCACCATGTTGCATTTTGAACATACCATGAATCAGATTGATATGTCAAATTGTACTTGACTGAACTGATGGCAAAAGCCTTCGTACTGAACAAAGGGTTGTGCTTCTAAAGGCTTATTTTCAGACCATTCTATCCACTATTCCTAGCTACCTGCCCTATACAAAAACTTGAAAGGACCACTTTTAGGTGCAAAAATTAGCTACAGTCAATAAGAGAAAATAAGCCATTCTGCATTAAGGCCATAACTTTGGGCTCTCTGGTCTCTCTCCACTGTGTGTGGACAGATAGGGTTGGCTGCCCTTGAATCTTCTGGGATTTCTTCAATATCTACTTTATCGGGTTTAATTTCTAAAATCACTGAGGAGATGGTGGTTGGGCATTGCTGCAGAGAGGGCAACAGCATCTTTGCTGAGCTGTGAGGGCTACATTCCCCATGGCCATTAAACTAGATGATCCATTTTCTTTAGCTGAAGAACAGCAGTTTTTTGCCAGTTGAAGAGCCAGTCTCCATGCTCAACCATGACTTTGGAAGAAGAGATGGTACATATTACGGAAGCAGAAAAACAGCCTCCTATTATTTCCTTATAGACGAGCAAACCATGCAAGTTTCCTCAATCAATGGGCAACATAAGGCAACCTTTGGAGGCCTGCTGCTGGAACACTGGGATATGTTACAAACACATCAAGAGGCACTTCTGCTTGTATGTTGATCCTTTTATTTTCAATCCACTTAATTTTAGATATTCCATGACTCCTTACAATCTGCTTTTGGCTGAATTAGATCTGTCTGGTCACATCATGCACCTTGTTTTTCTTTATTCACTTGGGAACAGATGTGGTACATATATTCTTAAATTTTGACCTTTTTTTTTTTTTTTTAAAGGTGATTGGTTTTTTAACCCCATTTTAACTTCTCTTTCCTCTTCTTTCTCTCTAGCAATATTTTGTAAATAAAAAGGGGGAAAAAAAGGAGAGAGAAACAATATGCCTGTTTGTTTGATACATTCAGCAGCTTGAAAATGAGGTGAGTGTGTAATGGATAGTGCATATGTTATGTGAGAATTATGTTGCCTGCCAAAACATTATTGTTGTTACCATGTTTGCGAGAGGAAGATTAAGCTAATAGACTCATGCCAGCCATCTCTGAGGTACGCTGTGGGAACCAAGGGGGTGGACAACATCTGAATGAAATAATATGTATATGAGTAATTCCCTCCTTGAATTTTGAGCAAGACCTTAGGAAGCTGGCCTACTTCGTCTGTGGCTGGGAACGGTTAGTCCCATGCATTGGGAGATGCTCCTAGTTTTTAACACACTCTTCTTTAGGGGAACACTGGTTCTGAACAGTCATGGGACTTAGTGGTAAAAAATCCCCAATTAAAAACTGCTGGGTAGAGAAAGGCTACCTCTCCTGTAAGAGCTAGGAGGACTGGAAATTTTCTTTCCCCAAATGAAGAGGAAAAGTGAAAGCTCAGATATTCCCCAAACAGGTCCACTAATGATAATTTTAAAAATTGAATGCATCAGTCAATCCGTTTGATTTTGATCTTTCATATTTTTAAATGCTCTCTTTAGTCATGTAGTGTAAGTCACTGACAAGCAGATCTTTCCTTCAAGTCTGGTCAAGTGAGCTGTTTCTGCCATTAGAGATGTAGAAACTACATAGAAAATTATAGCTGTCTTCACCTTTTAAGAAAACAGGCCTTCTGTCAATGTTTGTTTCCTTGGCTGGGGATATAGTTTGCTTTGATGAATTTGTATTTTTCAGTAAAAATCAGTTTTCCCAGTAAATTTGCTATATTTTTTTTGCTCTTCTAACTTGAGTAATTTCTTCCTTTCAGTCTAACTAGACTTTATTACTGAACATAGTACTGCTCTTTACCCTCTGCTTGTTTGTTTTTCTTCATGGTCTATTCTGCTGGAACATACAAAAAATCTTTTGAAAATACAAGCAGATGATGCCCACAAGATCACCTTTCCTTTTTATTATATTAATTTTTATTTTTTATTTTTTTCCTAATAGATAGTGAAGCACCACCTCTTTTTACAGAAGCTGTGCAGGCTTTGACCCCTGGGATTTTTCTTGTCCAAGTGCTGCACTGTGCTGTCCTTAATTAGACTCACTCTCTTCTCAAAGTACTGAGGTGAGGTTGGCTGGTTCATAAGTCCTCTCATCACTCTCAGCTCCTTTTATTAAACTCTAGATGCTAACAGTCTCTTCACAGTCTTGAACAGCTAATGCTGTTTTAAGGTTTTATTGAATCTATCTATCAGAATCTCTGCTCTTCACACTTTATTTCAGCAGATTGTAAGCCCAGACCTTGTTGAGTCTCATACAAAGTCACTGAAGTCAAGAGAAAAATTCCTTTAACCTTTCCTACATACAGTCCTCAACTCTACCCTCTCCTGCATTTGTATCTGAACTTGATGGACGGTTTTATCTGCCTAAAAGTGTGTCTGCAGGTTGTGTGGGGATGGATCTTGAAATCATGTTTTGTCCAGTGGTGGTTCTTCTTGACCCAGAGGCGTCCCAGGGAAGAGGGCAATGGGGTGGATGGGGACAGCTGAATAAAGTCCCCAGTGCAGCTCCTTTCCCATTCTAGCACCACTATTCCTCTCCTCCTTTGAAAGCAGAATAATTGCCCCAGAAAGATTCTGCAGCTGACTACTTTGCCACAGAGCAACTTCTCTGTGAATGGAGAGGAAGGAAAGCAAAGCTGAGCTGAAGAAGGTGCCAAGTCATCACTTGATTCTTCCAACTGAAAAATACTTATCTTTGTTTCTTGCACTTGTTTTTAGATTCTCAGGTTCACAGACCTGCGTAATATGTACACTAAGCAAAACTACTTCTGTTACTTGAACAAGGAAGTTTCATTATTAAGAGACCCATGTTTTACCTGGACAAATGTTTGTGGTGGAGAACAAGCTCAGAATGATAACAGACCATAGCAGGGTAAGAAGAAAAATTCAGATGTGTGCCTCCCATCGTGCTGCAGCTGATAGCTCTACTACCAGATCTGTAGATCTTCAGATCTCTTGAAATCTGTAGTTTTCACTTTGTGGTGACTGCTATGTGAGAGCAATTTCTTCGGGGTGTTTCTTCAAATCACGCTGTTATGAAGCTGATGTCCCACATTTCTGCTGCCTCATTCTTTGTGAAGGCAAATGCCAGCACTTTTGCTGGCTCTTATAGCTGGTTTGTAGTTAACAGGGGGTCTAAGTGAGCCGTAGAAAGCCTGGAAGCAGAGATGGGAAGGGTAGTTTCCTCCAAGGCCATTAACAAGGCCATTAATCTCATATGGCACTGGTGGAGGCTGTGGGTCACCAAATAGTTTTGTTGTGTATGGAGTGGTTCCTTCAAATGACTCCTTCTTCTCTTTGATAGGAACAACAGTCTGTGTAGAGAAAGGACTTTGACCCATAAAGGCAAGATATTTGCTGCTCAGGGGAGAGTCTATAGGGTGGAAGGGAGGTCAGTGGCCTTTTGAAAGGCTGTTGGGCTGAAAGATGATGAGACTGCCAAAAGGCTGTTCATGTGACTTTGCTGATCAGTGTTTACTTATATAGAGTATATAGAAGTTGCCAAGAGGATCTACACCCAGATAGTGTTGAAACCTTCTATTCCTCAAGAGAAGACGTTGAATTGCATAGGGGTGACCATGGCAGCCTTTGTGTGGGTCTGGTCAGAAGGAAAGAGTTTGGACTTTGTATTCAAGGACATTGACACTACCGTTTACCAAAAAAGGACAGTGATGATGACTTTTTGGAAGTTTTTATTCAACAAGTGGATAAGACAGGCTGTTTTCAGTACTCCTTATAATTCTTTAAAATTTTCAGCAAAGCCATGGCTTGCCTCTGCAGAGTTCATCTCTTATATTCAGGAGAGACATGGTGACACAGAACAGACTTTAGGTGAAGTTGACTTTGGCCAGACCAGAGATACAGCCTGGTAGCCTACCCTTGCTCTCTTGGAGAAAAAGTATAAGCCTGAAGCAGGTTTGTCATGGTACTTCCCCTACTGCCTGCCCTTCTTCCAAAAAGCCATGTTTTATAGATGAACTCAGCTAAGATCAGGTTGCTGGGGTTAGATGCTCCACTTTGCTTCTGCAAATGCTGCTTGCAGGGGTAAAAATAAAGGGGTGGTGGAGAGGCTTGTTGTTCTGGGCAATGTCTCTGGGCAGGACATGTAGGCACAGATGGATGAAGACACTGTAAAGCCCAGAGCCCTTACGCTGCTGTTACTGTGCTGACCTGTCTGTACTGACCAGACCTTGGTATGGTTTTCTCCACTAGATCCCAAACTGGGATGCTCAGCTGTTGTTTTCACATCTCTCAGTGGTTGGTTTTCCCAAATCTCCCAAACAGTACAAAGAAGAGGGGCTATGTGTCTCTTCTTCCAGCTACAGATGCAGCTGTTTGACTCTTGGGAGAGACTTGGGTGTTGACCCCAGCACTTGGCTCTTCATTACCTTTTTGAGAACAGACAGTGAGTTAAAGCCAGCTGCCAGAAAGGTAAGTTGATGCAATGCTTTGAGCTATCCTAGTCTACATTTGGGAAAGATCTAGTCTCTATCTCCTGACTGAGTCTCCTGATTCTTGCCCTAACAAGAAAACTGATAGTGTCACTTGTCCATTCTCAGTGCTCTGTTGGGCAGCATCTACCTGTTGGGAAAGGGGCTGACATTGAAGAAAGAGCACTTGATAGGAGAGTTGCAGAGAGGCACCTATTTGCATGGGTGGTGGATGGCTTTTCTGCCCTTGTGAACAATGAGGTAATTTGCAGAGGATCACCTCACATATCTTTGTCTGTTGCAGAAGCCAAGGCTGAGGCCACTGATCACAGCCCACAAAGAAATGACTGTTTTTGAGATGCCACCTGGAAATGCTTTTGTGCCCCCAGAGTGAGTGTGTTTGCTTCTATATCACCTGACTGAGCAAGGAAAGAGCTTCTCAGTTCATATTTTGTTGAGCCTCCCAGAGCTGCCCAGGGTCTAGTTGCAAGGTCTTGTCTCCTCATGAGGACAGTCAGGAACAAATGTCAAATGAGTGGTTCTCAGAAAAGTCCATGGTCACTCTTGTTTGTGAATGCGGGTGTCTTCAGCTGGAGTCATTTGGAAGAGAGACTGTTTTACATTCCCAGCCTGTGTGGGACTTGAAGAGGCACACTGGAGGCATCCTTGCAGGATTAAATTAATGCTATGTTTTCTATACTGGCAGTGTTTTGTGTATCTCACCTGGAGACACAAGAGAAGAACAGTGAAGTTCAGCAACATGAACCTTAGGAGAAGTGATCTCAGACAGAAATTAAAGACTTTTGACTAAAGCCACTCAATGCTAAATGATCAAGGCTTTAAGGTTTTGCACAAAGCTAAAGAAAAGAGTTTGCCACTACAAACAGAACCCTTAATTATTTATTTTTTATCCACTTCTCTTTACTAATTCCTACTGGATGCTCAAGAGATACATGGATCTTTTGTTCATTCACCCAAGTCAACATGGTTTAAACTTTACCCACTCTGCTGTGACTGTCCATAGTGGCTGCTGCTTACATGCAGCATAGCTGTGCATGCCCTGGCAGGGTGGCTGAATGCCTGCTTATCTTTCTCAGTATCTAATGTGGCTTTTGTGTCAGAGGGAAAGCAGGCAGGGAAAAAAGGAAGCAATTGTCATGAGAAGAAAGAAGCAGGGAAGAATGGCAAGAGGAATTTGCTGACCAAGCACTAATGGTTGAATTTCTAGACTAAAGAGAGCATTTCAGGAAATTAAGCAGTGAAATAATTCATTTTCCCCAGAGACAACGGAATTCCTCTGAATAAACCATTTCTGTTGCATTCAGCCCAAAGCATTCAAAAGTTATGAGTCAGACTGAAAAAATCCCTGATTTTTTTTTCTAAAAAAATAATAAATGCTAGATTCCTTTTATTATTATTATTATTATTATTATTATTATTATTATTTATGCCTATTTATATTTATCATTCGAATGCTAAGGTACTTGACTCATCTTCAGGGCTTTTTCAGGCCTCATGTTTTTGTATTGCTATATGAGGTCTGGTGTTGGGGCTTGACAGCAAATGTCAATCACTATGAAAATCCCAATCAGATCACAGGAGGTGGTGACACTGCATTTCCTTTGCAGTCACTTAAAGCTTTCTCTTACAGTGTAGAAGAAGCCAATACTGCTGTCTTTCCAAAGAGCCTGATTCCCCACTGTTATTCCCTGACACCAGAACACTGGTAAATCAGTGGGACTGTGTGGAAGTCAGCAGATTGATGCTCATCCCCAAGGCCTGACACCCACTGACATTTTACCCCCCTGCTCCTTCTCATGGCAACAAGACTCTATTTGGCAGTTTTCAAAGGTTGAGTGTATTCGCTACACATAGCTGCTAGCAACTGCCATTGTGCAGGTGTCACAGCAGATTAGCATGCATAATTAGGAGTGATAGTGTCTGGAAAGTGGATGCAAACATGAAGCTGCTTTCCAAAAACAGGTTGTCCCTGGCAGAATATCAGCTACCCTGGCATCTTGTTTTTAGAGAGCTTCCACTTAAGTGCCTGAAAAGTTTGCTCAATGGTTGATGATTTTACTTCTGAATCTGTAGATTAAGAGCTCAGTCATGACCTGGAGAAGTAAATAACAGAAATCCCACTGCTTTTAATGGGAGTACAATTAACTGTTTATGGCTAGGGAAGGACTGAGACATATGAGGATACTGAGCACTCGAGATTCTCAGTCAGTTCTGGAGGAACCAAAAATACTTTGTTTTTGGCCCAAGCCAAAGGGGTTCTTCCAAACACACTCTTGATGAGGAGAATACAGAAGATATGTCTCCCATGTTTAATGAACAGCATATCTTTACTTTCTCCTGAGGGCCAAATGTTTTATTCCGCCCCTGACTTTAACAGCTTATAGGAGAGGTACAAAAGAGGACTGACAGTAGTTCAAATGATTTTGATGGTTTAAGTAGCCAAGCACAAAGGGAGAGAGCATATACACACAGAAACTAATTGAGGTTTTCCACCCTGAGCATCTCAGTAGACAAAGTGGAGAGAACAAGAGAGGCGCCTTCCCCAGTGTGGTCAGAGCACACATAGGGAACTCCTCTCCTGAGTCACTCATTGTGTCCTTACTTCCACTACACGAGTAGGTTTGCCTTTATGACCAACCCCCTTGGTTACTAAGTGGCAAATGCACTTATTTTAAGTCTTCTTCCAAGCATGTTGGTTGCCATGTGGTGAAGACTTAATGATTCTCTGATTCTGTGCTGTGTTTCCCCAATACCAGTGTGTCAGCTATGAAGGCTGTTCGCACAGAGGAATGGAGAGCCTGAAGTAAAATGTGGTTTCCTGTATTTGAACGCATGCTGGTTGTCCACATTCAGAATTCAGTGAACATTTCCTCTTGAGAGCTCTTGGATCTGTCCATTTTCAGTTTGTTTCTGTTCTGAGGCTTTCGGGAAAGAGTGGCTTTCAAGTTAATATTAAGAGTATCTGCAGCAAAGAGTTGCTGAATTTGTAGCCAGGAATATTTATGCTGAACCAGGCTGCCCATGTGAAATATAGGAAGTGACTGTTAGATAATCCAGGTTTCCCATCAAAATGAATAACCTCGATTGAATTCTGAGTGCTGACTGAATTTATATAAACATAATCCTATAGACCCACTGTCATACTCCCTCCAAGCATGATGCACACGAACAACTGAATCAACATCACCCTCTACAAAGCAAGGGCCTACAATTACTGTCCTTTTTCAGATGGGAAATCTGACATAGAGAGGAAAACTGCCATTAAACATCCACAAAGCCACATGCTTGTCTTCCTCTACATATTTCTTAAAACAATCTCATCTGATACAGTATATGACTGATGTGAGGGACTACTGCTTACCTTGCTAGTCAGCCTGGGCTTCCTTCTGCATTATACTCATCTGTTGTCTCATGTCTTGTCATTTCTTATACTTAAATACATATACTTATTATCCTTGACCTTTTAGAATTTAGTGCAAGGTGTCTTGATGTCTGCATGGAGTCGGTAAGGCCACTTTTAAATAATAAGGGCAGCAATAACAAGAGCAAAATCAAGAAAACATAATGAATGAGCCTTTAAAAGATGTGCATGGAATTCAGCTTCATTTTTTCTAGTTAGCTTTGCAAACCTTAATCTATGTAATTTCCTCAAAGTCATACAGAGCATATGCTGTCAGAAATAATATCCTGGTGACCTAACCCTGGGTTACAAGCAATCCTCCTTCTATAAATAGTTAATTGGAAAAAAAGATGCATAGCTCAAAGACATGGCTCGAGACTCCATTCTTTGTATATCTAGAGTAACTCAGCTGAGACCACCATTAAAAGTTGTCTGAGATCAGAGTCACTCTCCAGATAAATTCTCTTCCCAGACCATTTCAAACAAGAAATGTAATAGAGTAAACATCGTACCACTTTCACAAGCCACCTTGCAGCCAAAAAGCGGTGAAAATGCTCAGTCATTTACGTTTTTCTACCTGCCTCTCTGTTATTGTGTTTTGCCTTTTTATTCGTGGAATAACATCATAAGTGAGAAACTGGTGCTGGTGACTGCGGTGAATTTCCGAGTCTCAGGACTGAATTAGGTGGCTTTCATAAAGGGAAGAGATAGACGCTCTCGAGTGAGATGGGGGAAGAAGGGAGGGGGAAGTGAGAGGATCTTGCTGCATTAAACACCACTTTCTGTGGAAACAATTAGTGCTGTAAGTGTATTCTTGAAGACGAGTGGCTTTACAATGAGATTACTTACAAGCACCATCTCTGCTAAAACGCCCATAAAGAGTACCGCAGTTCTGAGAAGTCATCTTCAGAGACAGTGCTTATTGGAAGTCACAGACGATATTTCATGCCGTACTCTTTCAAAATTAGCTAATGTTTGGGTCATACTTATCCATCCAAATTGCCAAAATCTCTGGGGCTTTGCTGTAGGGAAACCTGATGGAGTGTAGACACCGCAGATCGCTTGCAGCCCACAAGGCAGTGCCTTAAGGGGGTGTTAGCAATCTGTGGGGGTGGTCTGAGGTTTGCAAACCAGTGTGGGTTCAGATTCAGGTTCCACTTTATCTGAACCACCAAAGTTTTCAGGGCTGTGGGTTAGGTGAAAAATTGTTTCCCTTCCCTGCCCAGCTTCTATAATGTGTAGCATGGGATAGCTGGGCTTTCTAAAACCTCAGGAGCTTGCTTTTTGAGCCTGTAAAACAAACAAATGCATGCGTGGCTTGAACTAGAGGCTTTGTTTTAAATCTTTTTCTATTTTCTTCCATTTTACCCCATACAACTCATGCCTTAGGAGTACAAGCATCTTCTAACAGATGTAAGTTAAGAAGAAGCTTTACCTTGTGTAGGTTATTTAGCAGTTGCCCACAGCAGGAACCATCCTTTGAGGCAGCTGGCTCTTCTGAAGACTAAGTGCTGGCTGAGATGAATGATTAGATCTCACACATCAATCCCTATGCTTTTGTGTTTGAGCCATTACCGGTTGAGAAGAATATCATTTAAGACTGAAGGATTCTTGCAGCAAGGAAATTTCAGGCGAAGCATTAGGAAAATCTTCTTACCCTCAGGATGTTAAAAAACTTGAATAGACTTCTCAGTTGAGATGTAGAGTCTTCATCACTGCATATCTTTAAGAACAAGTGGAATAAACATCTGCAAGAAATGCTCATGCTGATGATCCAGCTTTTTTTTACTTTATGTAATTTGTAAATGAACTTTAACATTTGTTTTATGGCTACTGTCATGTTTCCTTGCTTTAGTGAGGCTGTCATCTTCACTGAGAAATTCCATTTCACCTGCTACTATTACATTGGTTGAAGGCTCTTCACAAAAATAACATTATTCTTTAGGGCAATGCAGGAGAGATTTTCAGACAACTTTCTTTACAGGAGCTCTTGGGTGTTTATTGTTATCTTGATCAAATCTCACAGCTCATTCTAGACAGTCCAGACCTCCATACTGTGTACTCCAGGGTTAATAGCCACCAACCAGTTGCATATCTACGAACATCAGCTGTGCAAAACTAGTCAGGCTAAATTTCAGCTAATGTTTGAGGGACTGTCTTCTGATTTCAGATTGGGTATACATCTGTGAAATATATAGGCAAACGAGGCAATCTCCTAGAACAGCAGTCTGCTGGGGTCTATGAAATAGCCATGGCCTTGCTGCACTACTGTGTTTAAACCAGAGACCTAGAAAAGGAAGGCCAGAGCAGCTTCTATCAACATTATTTGTAGCCCTGATCTTCCTGGTCCCCAAATGGCAACCAGCTGCTAGCAACTGCTTAATCCCTGAGGTGCTCAGAAAACAAGCACCAGCTCATTTTAGGTAGTCTCACTCCAGAGCCCTACCACTGATGAGAAGGGACCCAGAATGGAATAGATTACTGGACGAATCCTGTTCCTGACTTCTCACAGCCTCTGTTTAGCTCATGCAGATAAGCAGCCCAGTCAAGAGCTCATATGAGGTTCAAATCAGGCCAATCAGAACTATGTTTTGCAATTATCCTGAAAGAATTTTGCTGCACATTTTGCCTAAAAATAATTTGTAAATTGACCAGAGCCTCTAACGTAGAATCATTACAGATATTTCAGGGATTGATTTAGCATGAATAATTGAAATGTAGTGTAGAGACAACAGTCTTTTTAAAATATGTGGTCTTTCTGAGATACTGTTCAAAACAGGCAGTGGTAGGACTTCATTCTTATTCACAGTCTTTGGAGCAGTTTTTCTCAGAACTCAGTGAGTGTCCTCAGATGAGGAAGGATTAGGATCAAATCCTAATTGTTATTAGGGTTTGACCTTGTTGGGTTATGAAACTTAGCTTACTAAACTTTAAGGAATTATATCCTGCTATACTCTTCTATTCCCAAAGAATAAGATGAACAAAACTCAAAACTAAAATAGCATTAGGTATCACACCTTAATAAACAAGATCTGACCATGTGAAATTATGAAAACAATACAGATTAGCACAGAAAGTATGAAAGAGTAGTGTGACTGAAATTAAACAGCATCTCCACTGTTTCTAGGTTTATGCAGAAATACAATTGACCTGCAAGATTTTTTGTTTCCGCAAAACTACAGATTTCAATGTGTTTAACACAATTGCTTTTGGTGCTTTCACTGATGGCAGCAAAGGCACTTCTTTGCTCTGGAAAGCATTGCCATAGAGGAGATGGTACAAGCCCTAACTAATACCACCATGCAGAACTCCAGAAGAGAAAAGCTCTGTAAATATTTTTTCAAGGCAATTTCCTGGGACAATTCTTTCAGGTGTACATTGTTTGCATCACGAATTATGGGAAAGATTATGGACTGTAGGTCCTGAGATGAAGAAATGGGGTAGGTGTGGGATATTGTGTAGGGCAGAGATAAAAACTGCAGCTGGTGCTCCGGAGATGCTTTCACCTTACAGTCCATGGTGAGTGCATGGAGCACATCCAAGAATTTCATGCCAGGCCCTTGTTTAACCATGATTCTTACTCCGTGTGTGTGTGATTAGCTCCATAACCACAGCATTTCAACGTTTCCTTAAAGAAGAATCATCTGCCCTGGTATAAAGGCAAGAAGCAGTCTCTCCAGTTTGGAAATGCTATATGCCACGTCTGCATCATGCCAGATTAAACTGTATCATATCAAACCATCCACTGCACTGGGAAGAGGTCTGTAGCCAGGCAAAGTTATGCATCTTCTGGCTGTGCATCTCTCCAGGACCCTGTGTGCTGAAGGCAACAGGTAAGCAAGTGCACTAGATGCACTTGGTGAGCAGGACTGAGGAACTGGAATTAAAAATGGGACTGTCCTGGGAATATGGTGGAGCTGAAGACTGGGCTTCTTTGTTATACCATGGTAAGGTAGGATTGAATTCCACAGTCATGTTGAATAATATAAGCAAAGTATTTAACACCTTCAACAAAGAAGTGAGTCGTGGTCACTGGACCTGAGAAACTGCTTGGTTTCAGGTAAAGCAGAGCACCTCACCTCCATGGGAACAGGTAGAAATGGGGCTACTTTTCAGTAGCACCTTAGAGCAAGAAGGCAATTACAAACACTGCCTTGCCTGATGCAATATCTCTTCAGGCTGACACCTGAGAGACTGGAAACAAGCGGTGCTTCTTCAGGTACCCTCTCCAAATTATTCATGGTTCTCAGTAATTCAGAAGTTTCCAACTTAAATCTTGGAAAGAAAGAGACATTAATCATAACATCAGGCTTTCAGTTTGAAGTCATGTCTGGCTTTTTCAAAAGCCAGGGCCTTTATTTCGTCATTTAGAGTATTCTGCTCTTTAGAGCATAATAGCTAAAATTCCTGAGAATGGCATTTGCTGAGATTTTTCTGTAATCTTTTAATGCTTTCCAATACCCAGAGTACAATTAACATCATGCCTAATGGATATTGAATATCTGTAGTATTATCCCCCTCCCTCACCTACACTGTAGATGCAGTACTTTCACAGAACCTCCTCTGGGATGTTCATTCGAATGGCATTTTTAATTGCATTGCCTGGTACTGGGAGAGGGGTAGTATGTTCTTATTCAGACTAGCTGTGCTGCCTACATTCATGTGAAGAGCATAACAACAATCAAACTGACTTTCAGCTGCAGGTTTTTTAATACTTCCTGTTCTTCTTTGAGCAAAATCCACAGCTTGTCCCCAACTCTTCCTGTTGCTTCTACAATAACTGATGGTTTCCCATGAAGCAGCATTTCAGATGTAAAAATAAGATAAATTATACCTACTACATGTATCCTTCACCTCGAGAGAATCTTAAATAAAGATATCAGGTTAGTCTGCCTCATATCTCTTGCTTCACTGACTGCACATTTTAGTTCGTTTTCTTTTACCAAATTAGTTTTCAAAGAATCAAAGAGCTGAGCACTGATTGGAAGGGACTTCTGGAGATCATGTAGACCAAATTCTGCTCAGAATTGGGTCGGTTACAGCAGAGTTTTGGATTACTCCAAGGATGGAAATGCCACAGCCACTTTGGGTACCCTCACAATAAGTTTTTCGATTGATGTTTTTAAATGCAGTTTCCTGTGTTTCAGCTTGTGTCCACTGCCTCTTGTCCTGTCACTGGGACTTCCTTACTCTCCCCATCAGGTATTCCTACACATTTATAAGATTCCCCTAAGTCTTTTCTGAACAGTCCCACTTCCGTCAGTTTTCCCTTGCATGTCAGATGCTCCAAGCCCTTAACCATCTTAATGGCCCTTTGCTGAACTCACTCCAGTATGTCTATGTGTTTCTTAATTTCCTTAAGAAGTTATCAAGAAACTTTCATGCTTTTGAGCTCTGGATGGTAGATGTTTATGTTAGTAAGGAAACTTAAGACTGTAGGTTCCTAGGTCATGTTCTTTCATCAAGAAAAGTCTTATTCACATAAACACCTCAGAAGAGATAAATGATTCCTTGAAGTTGAGTCTTTAAAGGAAGATCATTCTCTTGTTATCCCTATTTTACAGGTAATTTTCCCAACTTCTCTGTCTTCACATATATCCCCCAACATGGTACGGTCTTCCAGGGTCATCCCAACAGGAACCTAGCAAGAAACTTGTCCCCATTCTCCTCTTTACCCTTTTAGATCTGGTAAACACATCTCATCTTTGCAGTCACATTGTTTCTTCACTCCTTTTTGGTCGCTTCTCTCTTGGATTCTGTTTGCCCCTTCTTCTTTTCCTCACCTTTTTAGCATAATGCCTATTTCCACTACCCATACCCATACCCTTTGTCCAAAGACTTTCTATCCCAGTCTTATTAAACTAGTGTTTTCCAGTCTCAGATTCCCAGTGTAATCCATTCCATTAAAGGACAGTTCCTTGAAACAGGTTTCTGCACTCCTTTTGTAGGTAACATGCTTCAAGTTCACATAGTTTTAGGAAACAAACATGCCTGGAAATATTTACAGTCCCAGTTTCCATCTTTTCGGTTGTCAAATGGTTTCATGTCCTCTCATGTTACTTTTTATCAAAACAAACAAAAACCACCAAAAAAAAAGAAAAAAAAAACACCAACCAACCAAACAAACAAAAACACCACCACCACCACCACCAAACACACACACATACACACAAAACAAAACAGAACAAACAAACAAAAACACCAAAAAATACATTCCTTCTGCATGGCTGAAGAAGATCAGTTCACACTCCCTCCACCAGATTATTCATCCTGTTCTATTCACTGAACAAGTTGTCTGGACCTGAGATAAAAATGAAGTTTTGAACCTATTGTGCCCAGTCCCATAGAAGTTGGTTGGACACGGCTGAGAAATGATATCTCTTGGATACCAGTTTTCCTCACCAGCACAGGAGAGGTTGGTATGGGTGTTTATCACTAGACAGAGGGGTTAGAAATTGCTCGCACAAGTATTATGCCAAGACAGACACACTGCAGAATTTGTCTGCACTGTTCTACACTGATCTAACTGCTAGCGATTTTAGTGGTTGCTATAAAAATCACACTAAAATTGTCTCACTGTTGCATGTCTGTTCAGTTTGCTTTTTCCAATAGGTTGTATGGAGCTTCCAACATTTTCCTTTCCCTTCATATCTCATTAGCCTTGATTACTGCTAAGCGCTTATTCTAACACACTGAGTCAGTGATCTAATGCTGGAAGCTTGATTTCCAGAAACCAACTTACCAATTTTACCAATTTAATAATGACTGTGGTCTGTTAAATTTAGGAAAACATTATCCACCAAATTGATACAAACTCCAAGTATTTGCTTTGAGTAAAATCTTTGTCCAGCTGCAGACCAAACTTATCCTGACCTCTGAATATAACTTTTTTTTTTGTGTGGCAGATTTCAAAATGTATTCTGAGTTCATACTGGGGAAAAAAAAAAAAAAAAAGGGAACATATTTATAAATACAGAATGCGTCAAAATGGTTTTAAATTTTCCACTGTACACACCTACTTATTAGACAAAGTAACTCTGCATAATGGAAGCCACTGTATTTGAATTGGAGCAATTTTTCATCACAGGTAACTTAGAGATAATGTCAGTTCTTAAGTGCTTTTTACCCCAGTATATTGGCAAGTCTGTGGGCTAAAATAGACAGGTACTCTTCCTGTGTCTCTTTTACACCTGTCCATTGAAAATGCCACCAGAGCACCAGAGCTTGCAGTACCTCTCTGTAGAAGTTTCTGCATCCCGTGAAATTTCCTATTCATCTTCAGCTGACCTTTGGTGAAATCTGAGCTGCTTCTGCTTACCATTTCCTTCTTAGGAGTGCCTCTACGTAAAAAGTAGATAAGTAAAGTAGATAAGTTTGCCATAGATGGTAGATGAGGAGTTGATAAGATTCTCTGTCACCTTCACCACCAAACTGAAGGTAGTGCAGCATCCCTTGGACCTCTCTAAAGGAACAGTACCATATTCTACCTAATCCCTTAATTTAAAAAGTTAAGTCAAAGCGTATACAGACCATTTTATTTTGGCTTCAGACCCTTTTTTGCCCATTTTCCTAGAGTTTGACTCTATACTTGGTTAACTTCTGCTAACTTCAAGAAGGACTGTGGTGGTAGGCCTCTGCATGGGTTTAACTCAATTGGTTTAAAATCACACTTTGAGTTAAATGGGTGCAACTGCTTTGTGTAGACAAGCCCTCAGAGGCACTTTGTCAGGCACATTGCCACTAATCCACCTACTGAGGTAATGTATCTTGCCCCAAGGGGAGCAACAGATTCCTCCCTGTTAATATTCAGATCTGTCAGAGTGGAGATGCCATAACACTGCCCTCACTTAAATCATTATCCAGTCTCCAGGTACATTATGTAGACTAAGTGATTGCAAAGTAGCTTTTTGGCTCATTATATTCTAAACTGGGCCCTGCAGAAAGCAAATACCCATTTGGTTGGGTTTAGGGCATTTGTTCAGTTATAGATCTCAGAGAAGTTTTCCTCTGTGGATCCAAGTGACTGCTAATATCCTTACAAATGATTTCTGCCTTTGGACAAGACTTACTTTTTGCATATATATGTCAGACTATAAAGAACACTGCTTCCCTGGGGAGTGACCAGATTCTTCTCAGTCCAGGGGAACACCTGTCAGTCTTGGTGGTGGGGCTCCCAGCAGAAAAACGCTCACCTAGCCCCACACCGCTGCACAGTCAATTCCAGCACATACATATGCCTTGCCTTCAAAGTGCTTAACATTTCAGAAGCAAGCTTGTAGCAATTAGTGCTTGTTGTGTGATGGAGACTGCTGTGTTGACTGAGCCAATTAAGAGATCAATTAGTGCAGTGCAGAGTGCTTATAGAGGTAGTCTTGGGTGACATCGGTCAGGTATTCAGTCCATACTCCGTACAGAACTGTGATCACTAAAGCTCATTTAATGACTTTGTATTTAAAAGCGTACCAAAACACTTTTACGTACTGTCTGATTTTGTAAGTAAATCAGTTTTATGCTACTGTAGCCCATAAAATATTTTTTACACAGATAGAGTACTAAGTAAGGATTTCCATGAACTTGAAAAACTACAAGCAAATTCCAAGGCTGGTGTTTCTTTTTCCTGTTGTGTCTAAAATTTTGTATAAAATCAAAGATTATATGCTCTAAAGGCCCACTCTGACTTCTAGTGAAGTCTGTGCCTGGCCAAAGCATATCAGTATTTTCTTTACAGAAAAGAAAAGCGAAACCATGTCTTTATCATTTCAAGTTACACTGGGGTTTAAGGTCTTGATTAGATAATTTGCCTTATTCAGCACTGGTCAGAAGTTTACAGATGAAAATACCAATTGGACATAGGTCCATCAGCTCTCTTTGGTTTCCTAGACAAGCTGCTGGGGAACCTGGGCTTCTGAGTTCTGTGATTCCTGGATTGACTCACCATAGCAGGGTTTCAGGCACGTCACACAACACTACTAGGAAGTCAATGTTTGTGGAAGTGGAGGCCAGCAGAGGTGAAACTAATAAGAAAGTCTCAGGAAATTATATATTTCAGAAACACCATGCATGTTTCCTTTTAGAAACAGTGTTTGGGGATTTCTGGGTCATGAGAAGGTCTTGAAAAATTGATGTAGGTCCTGACCAAACAAAACCACATAAATAAAGAAGAAAAAGAAGGCAAGGTATTATTAACCCTAAATCCTGCATTTTAGCCAGTTCTAATCTTGTTCCACTTTGAAAAGTGTTTATATGTCTATAACAACCTTCAAAAATCAAAAAACAAAGGGGCCAAAGTTGAGCACTGACTTCATTTCACAGATAGTAATGCCAAACATAGTCTACTAAACTATTAAAAACAAAATAATTTTGCTCTCTTAAAAAAATAAATTAATTCTCTTTATGCAGTAGAGTTTAAAAAATAACATGGAAGATTCTATTTCACTTAGGTTTTAAAAACTATCAAGGACTGCTTGATTTCATATTTTTCCTTGCCCTGCTTAGAAACAGTAGGAAAAAAAAAAAAAATATTGTTTTGCATATAGTAATCCTTCATAATCTCAGGAAGACTTAAATTAAGATTTTAATGGATTCTTTGTTTCTCAACCTACCACTTTCTTGGTGCTGCATTAACTAAACCAGTCTTCCTGTACTCACAGAAAAGTACTCTCCTTTTCCTTTCCTGGAACTTCCTTTCTGGACACAAATTCTGGGGAAAGTGAACACAAAAGAGAACATGGGAGGTATACTTTATCCCAGAAGTTTTAAAATATATGTTTTAAACAGTCTTATGAGACCAGAAACAGCAACAAAAAATCAAGGTTTAGACAATACCATAGCCCTCCACTGTATCTTACAGAAACAAACAAACAAACAAACAAACAAAAAAGTGTGGAAAACCAATATACTTAAATATTAATAGTAATGAGTGTAAGTGATTAATGAGGATGCAGCAATAACCGAGGATTTTCTCTTTCTCTCCCCACATAAGGAAAACAAAATAAAATAACGTTTAAATATAGTTTCTGGAGGTGCTTCATTTAGCACAGTGTTTAGATCCAAGGCTTTTACAGGCTTCGGTGAAAGATCTGTTCTGAATGAAGATAACTATGGAAAAAATAGGACTTTCTTATTGTGATCTCAGAGGATTATGCACAACGCTATATACAATAAGATGCTTTCTCCAGGCATTTGTAACAGTACTTGTGGGAGGGGAGTACTGATCTAAGCAACATGAACCAGGCTCCCAGTGTGTTACAGCTACTTGATTACCATGCAATTTTGAAAAACTCTGACTGGGAGCCACATAACCACATATAAACATCTACATTGAGTCTTTCTTCCTTGACTCCCTTTATAGTCACCAGAGGATTTGCCAATGCTGCTAAAAATAAGGAGAACAAGTTTAAAGCACCAGACTGCCGATCACTCCACACTCTTAATTCAGCTACATTTCCTCAGTTTCCTAACACTCACTTACTTGCCCCATTTTGGATAACTCCAACTGGCTATCTCAAAGGCAAGTTGGTTATAGAGGGAGCTAGCCCTAAGCTGTGTGGACAGCAAGTAGCTCGATCCCCCTGGCCATGGGGCAGGGACTGTTCCCTTACTCTTCTGCTTGGTGGTACAAGCAGAGTCAGAGGCAACTAGAAGCAGCAGCCCTTCTGAAGTGTGTTTCCATTCACGCCAAAGTAGCTGTTTACAGCAGGTTGGATGACTTGTGCTCCTTATGTCTCAGTTTCTACAAAATGGGGAATGATATGAAATAGTACATAACCACACTGACAAAGAACAGTGAGTGCTCTGGGTGAGAAACGCACCACCTAAAGAGAAAGAAACCAGAAAATCCCAAGTGATAAAAATTAAGATCAACATTCTAGCAGCTACCACACAGTCATTTCTTAGCTAATATTTAAGAGGTAAATTTGCATAACACCATTTTGTGAGTCCCTGGACTCAGGGAGCGGGTTTGGAGCAGGCAGCCTGATGCAGCAGGGCTGCAAAGAGCAGACCAAGGTTAAGATGAGGGTCTAGACCACGTGGTGTGGGGACAGGGTCCCAGGAGATGAAATTGCACTTTTTATGCAGGGCACCAAGCCCTCTCCTTCTGTAATAGGTATTTCTGTTTGGTGTTGTAGCGAGTATGTTCACAGTATATCACAGACTGGTTCAGTAGAGAAAAAGAATGTCCACAACCTTTCAATGTCCACATGAATTTTAAGATCACAAACCCTGGCTTTGAAAACACATGTTTGGCTTACCATGAAAGTGGACTGTAGAAAAACAAAACAGCCATTCCATGACACACAGTCACTGGCTTTATTTTATTATTATTTTTTTTTCTTCTCAAGAATCAAGGAACAGCCAGGCATGGTTTCAGAAGGCATTTCTTATTGCATCCGGCCAAAAGATGTTGTAATATTTACACTAGTACACAGTTGTTGGCCTAAAAACTATTGTGTAGGGAGTCAGAATGGGAATACAGATTCAAATGCAGCACCAAACAAATAAAGTTTCATTAATGCATGGCTCAGTGAGAAGAACATTGGCTGGGGACTCAAACGGCCGATGTCTCTGTAGGTCCTTTCAGCGGACTTCAAAGCACGCTCACAGTGCCGGCCCACCCGCCGCCGGCAATGTTTCCACCCCAGTGCACAGGCCAGGCTCCAGGCAGCGTCCCCAGGGGCACAGGCGCCTGTCCCCGTCCCACCCGGCTGCCTGAGGTGCCTGCAGCCAGGGTGACAAGGGGCACACAATGCCACAGGAAGAGGGATGGCAGTGTGGTGGCCAGGCTTTCT
The DNA here is from genome assembly GCF_009769625.2 of Cygnus olor. Lineage (NCBI taxonomy): Eukaryota > Metazoa > Chordata > Aves > Anseriformes > Anatidae > Cygnus > Cygnus olor. The sequence goes on along the minus strand of NC_049169.1, from coordinate 112,601,120 downwards.
GGGGGGCTGCACACCATGCTGCGAGGCACTGCCACTCACTGGAGTTGCCACCCATGACAGAAGGCATGGTGGCATGCACAGGGGTGCCTGGTGCACCCACAGGCTCCTCATGCCACCAGGACACTGGAATCCCACGTGAGGCATCCATCGGGGCGTGTGATTGTGTGTCCATCCGTTCAGACACAGTGATGAGCAGAAACTCTTCAGGCCCATGACCAATAGATGGCAGGCAAATCTTAGGCCTGTCGTGCAAAATGGTGATGTCCCACAGGCTGCCTGCACTGGGAGCTGGTGGGACCATGCTGTCACCTCCCACTAACTCCAGGGCTGGCCTGAAGGCCTGTGGTGGTCACTGCATTGTGCCAGCGGTCAGGGAGCCCCTCTCCCAGGCTGAGATCGCCCTGTCTGGTCCCTGCCGTAACAGAATCTCATCCCAGGGACACCTGCACTCAACTTCGCAGTGCACTCCTCTCGTGCTTTCCAGCTTGTTCCTGTTCTGCCTTTATTCTGGAGTAACTAGGCTCTAAATGGGGCAATGCAGAAAGACGGGATCAGCATGATTCCCACCCTACATTTCATCCTAACTCTCTTGAGAATGGCATTTTTCTGGCCACTCAACATTACAGTCACGTAGCTATTTTTCATGGCAGAGAGTTTTAAGACCCAGCCCACCCCAAACCAAACGAACAAAAAGCCCATGGAAAGTACCGTAAAATTAATATTTTCATTTTAAAAACTCCCCACTTTCAACTTTTAAACAAAATTCACGACTCTTAAAGCATATGATAATTGTTGATTTTTTTCTTAGTCCCTGTTTCACAGACCTTGCCTGTGAAGACGGCATAAAGACAGGACCAAGCAAGTGTCCTGACCACAATGTTAGCGCACCTTTAGGCAGGGCGAAACGAAGGTTGAACTGGAAATTGGGAAAAAAGCCACATGTTTTTCCAGACAATTAAAGCACAAGGGAAAGTTTGTTTTCTAAGTAAAGCTTTCCCATATATTAAAAAAGGGAGGGGGATAATTTTAGCTTTTTTAAGTGCTTTCTTAAGAATACTCTGCTGTTGTACTCAATAAGAAACTGAATTAAATGTTTTCCTGAGCATGTGGCATGCCAAAACGCTATTTCAACTTCAATCTGTTTACTGTTTCTGCTGAAATTCATTTTAATACAGGCTGCCTTTTCCTCAGCATGCTAAATAGCTCACAAGGCACCGTGCATGCTTGTGTGTGCATAGGGAAGATGCACAGATGTGTGCATACAGCACACATAGAGGGGTTTGTGAGCATTGGCACGTGTGTGTGTGTGTGTGTGTGGAGATGGGTGGGAAGCCGGGAGTTTTCTGTAGTCATTGTCATGATATGTGCTCCCTGATAACAACACCTAATGTGATGTAAGGCTTCTAACCAGAGAAGGTCAGAATTATTATCACCCCTCTATTGCAGAGGTGGGAACACTGGAAAATAAACAGCTGGATGTCACCCATAAAGCCCGCAAATGTGGGTAGGTAGAGAACAAAGATTTCCTCATCCCCTGAGCTGCAGGGCAGTGCGTGCTTCCCACAGAGCCTAAAGACGCTCAGCATCACAACAGAGCACAGATGTATCAGGTCTATATTCTCTACAGTGCATAAAAACCAGCCCCAAAAATACACTGAAAAACACATTGTGCAATTATCGGCACTTCCCTCTGCAGATGAAAGAGTGCAGAAGCAGATGAACAGAGCAGTGTGACTGAGAGCCCCTTGGGTGTTCGGCATGAGGACTGGGACCCGTGGGTAGCCAGCAAAAAGTACTTGAGGTCAAAAAGAGGAACTCGCAAGTGGTTTGAGCTGGGTGTTTGGATGACTTCACTGCTCACATATTGTTTTCAGTGAAGGCACATGCAACCTAGCAACTATCACTCACTATGAAGAAAGAAAAATTATTTGAGCTTACATGGATGTATGTGAATTCAAAATATAAGTGGACGTATGTGAATTTGAAATATGCCTAATTCACATGCAAAACTCAGACTCGTCTGTTCCCAACATTAGAAAAGTCCAACTTACAAAGTGTGAATTTTCAGAAAGTCTTTTTTCTACATTTCTACATGCCATTTCTACACCTCTAAAAATTAGAAATGATCTTCAATTGGAAAAGAAAATATTATTTGCCACAAGTTGGGGTAAATCTGGTCCCACGTTTTGCAAATCAATACAGGCTTTATAAAAATATAGTGGAAATGTTAGCACCAGTCTCTAAGCTGTTCAAAATTGGATGCAAATGCTTGCATTTTAGGCTTTCTTCAACTACCAACGTGGCTGAGGGATAGTCTCATGTTAGATGTAAACCTCTCCCCACTGCTGCTTGGGAAACTAAATATCGCTTAGTCTTATGTAACCCGAAACATGTTTCATCAGGCAGGTGAACACAGTGCTGAGAGTTCAGCAGCAGTTTACCTTTTGAGGGGGAGGAACCATTCATTATGTCTTGCAGCCCCAGAGATAGGCCCTGCTGAAAGATGTCTCTAATTATGCCTAAGCACTACTCCAAGACAAGCCAAAAGGTTTGAAGGTATAGCTACGGCTGTGACAAGCCAAACATTTGTCTTAGCCCCAAGACGCAAAAAAACACCATTGGATCTTTGGAACGGAGCGTGCAGGAGGAGAACATGAGAAGTGCAGAGAGCGTCGTGCATGTGCGTGTGGGCACAGGCGCACAGACCCATGCATGCAGGTAAGGTCACTGTGACCGCCAGGAAGCAGTGCCAGACACTTTTCAGTGCTTTGGCTCTGTCCCGACTTCTCTCTCATTCATGGGCACGGAGCCGAGACAGAGCCAGGTTTTCAGCTGCAGCCAGACTTAATGCTTCATTACTTTGCCCACCTCTACACAGGATATAGCATTTTTAACATTAGCAGTTAGCATTATAGGCTCTCATAAATTATCCTGGGCCTCTACTGCTGAAAATATGTTCCAGTGCATGGCCTGTCCGTCCCCTGGCCCGTGAGGTGTGTGGGATGCCGGCTCTGTGAACCGTGGCTGTTTCTCTACTACAGCGTCCACTCAATCTCCGTTCAGGGCCTTTGAACTGGGAGCAGTAAATGTTTGCCTGCTGCTAGTGTAGATTTCCCATGCGATGCACTGGGATAACGTGAAACCTGCTAGATGTGAGTGGCTCATTTTGTGCTCCAAATGGAAATCTGGAGGATGGGAGCACGCACTTCTCTAGCCAAAGAAACAGCAGGCTCAGCTGAAGAAAAGCCATTGCTAGACATGCCAAGGGGTAATAAACACATTCCTTTTTAGAAGGAGAAAGGGAGGGCAAGGAGCAGGTCTAGGGTGTGCAAGTAGTTTAAAGGCACTGCCGAGCTAACACCCATGCAGACAAGGGAGAGCGAGAGAATGCCAAAGGCCACCCTTCATTTTACAGCCAATTAGTGGCTTGCAAGCTTCTACGCATCCCTGCAGGACCAGATTCCCTGCTTCAGCCACAGCCACCAATGAAGGATGACACACGAGGTGCTCTACCTCAGAAGCATCCCCAGGAGGCTTTATGACTCACCATACACGTCTGCGAGTTACAGCTCCTTTCTTCCTCTTCTTTCTCTTCAGGACAAGGAGCTTGCCAGGAGCACCTTACCTTTAAGGACAAGAGAAGGGTGGCATCATCACTTTTCCTTTCAGTATCCACATGGATGCTCTGATCTCACTGCTGCCCTGCCCTAAAGTTTTAGCATGCACTTTGAGGCCAATGAACTCACACACTGAGTTCATGGGCACTGCAAAAAATGTCCTTCTCATCAGCTGTGGTGGAGCCAGAGGGCTTTTGGCTACTTCTCAGCTTTAACTAGTTCTAGGGAAGTTCACAGCAGCAAGAGGAAACTAAGAGAAAAATGTTCAAAAGACTGATTTTTCCCCGGAAACCCACAAAAGGAGTAATGGGCATGCTGAACAGTATTGTCTGAGGCTTCGAGGTGGAGAGCTGATCATCAGAGCCCAGTGTGCTGAAGGAACTCCCAGCTTAATACCATGGAAGGACACTCATGGGCTGCAGAGATGTTGTGAGGATAAGTGGCTGCTCGATGAGATTTTCCAAGCTGCTTGTGGGGAGGGTCAAAGAAAGCCTGCCATTTGGAGGAACTGGCAAAAGTATGAGCAGACTGTGTGAATGAGAAGAAACCCTGGGTGGAGTTATGCCACAGGAGGATGCACAGGTCATACCTGGAAAGAAAGCTCAGGGGCTGTAAGAAAAGGTGCAGTGGATAACTAGTCTACAAAGGGGGTGGGTGGGGGGTGACCAGAAGAGCAGCTGATGTGTAGGCCCTGTCTGCTATTTGGGAGAAAGGAAAACTGTCAAGAAACTGATGGACTATTTCCTACCAGAGCTCCAGTGACAACAGTTTGGCTTTTCACTGAGAGAAAAAGAAAAATAGCACCCTGAACTTCTACCTTCTCCCAGGGTGTTTTCTGTTCTTGTCCTCAAGACTAGAACGGTACTTTGTGCTCAAAATTTTAATTAAAAACTAGAGACAAACAGCCTCCACATCAGTTACAGACATTTTGCATTCACAGCAGACTTTGGTTTTCATCATATGACATGCTTTTATAACCAGCTCAGTTAACATTTTAATTTTAAAATGTAGTTAACACTTCGAGGAGCGCTGCTCCTTTTCAAACGATGGAATGCATATATAACCTCAGGGGCTTATGTTTGTATTTATTTTGACCAGCACTGCTCAAAAAAAAAAAAACTTTTGGCACACAAATTGCATGTTTTTCCCTGGGGAACAGAATACAGTAAAAAAAATTAATAATAATAATAATAAAATGCTAGCAAGTCATATACCTGAGTGTCAAGGACATCATTGGGAAGCCAGTAGAAGGAGCAAAGAATTGGGAGGTGATGGTGGTAGAGAGTAAAAAGACAGAAGTGCTGGGACTTCAGAATATGAAAAGCAAAGCTTTTGGAAAGAAGAATCAGCCTGCATGTGATTGTTAGGCATGGTCTCAGAGGACAGATCCTGTATTTTTCACCCCTCTGAGGCTTCTAGCTGTATTTTTGGCACTGACCTTTTACTCAGGAGAGATCCCAACTTTGCGTGCTTAACACTTTGTTTGGCAGCTACTACCTGTAGTGCATGCTGAGGAATGTGTTGAATAGCAGGATTTCTTGTTCCTTTTGGAAACAACAATATACAGAAGCTATAACGGGTGCTCTGGCCATCTCTGTGAGAGTTAACTATATCAGAAATGGGTGGAAAATAACCTTCTCCACATGGAATATGCTGCCTTGGAGAGACAAAAGACTTCATTAAAACCAGACTCACCAGAGCTTTCTTTAAAAATTTTATAGCTGTTCAAATGTAAAACATATTTAACAATGGCTCTTTTGCAATGTTATAAGCTTATTTATTAGACTATGTGTGTTCATAAATCATCCTTTTATCCTCCTTTTTATTTTTCCAAATTAACACATTTTCGATAAAAGAGATTACAAGAGAGATGATGAAGTGCTAGATTCTATCTCTTGCATTTTTTGTGTTCCTAAAGAAAAATCATTAAAAAAAATAATAATAGAATAGGGCAAACATCACAAAGCTTTGCTGATGGTAGTGATCAGGAAGGGTAATAAGTCTGCCTTGTCTGTTCTCATACTCCTTTCCCCGTCCTTTTTTGGCCAATATTCCAGCAAATGAGCTACAGTATTATGAATGCATACAGTGTACTTAGGATGTGGTTCTTGTCGAGCCTCTCCCTCTGCACAGTTGCTTGTTGAAGTCTCGATACAGCAGGCAATGTCAGATAATAGGACCAAGAGACATTTTCCATGATAAAACTCAAGATTTCTGTTGCTTATATCTTAGTCATGTGCTAGAAACAAGTGCTATAAATTTCACAGTTTTCCAGTAGCAAACACAGAGAACAACAGTGCCTTTTAATCACCCCATCAGCTGTGCAGTCCAAATGCCACGCTGCTACTGAGGAAATCCAGTCCTGAGAGAAAAGCTATATCACGCATCTTTTGTGACCATTGGCACAGAGATAAGCGCAAGCTAATCTAAGGCTGATGACTGAACATGTCTGAGAACCAGTTAAAGGATTTGGCAGCTTCCATGGGTTAAAAATCCCCATCCTAGCTTGAAACAGTGGAGGGAGTTGTCTATGTTGGGAAGTATCTTAATGCACACCTAACAGGGCATAGGATCCCACTGCAGTACGAGGTAAGCAGTGCCCTCCATGGCATGACTGGGGTCTCCATTGGGGTGGTATATGTTTCTTTTTGGAGAGGCTTTTCTCTCCTACCAACTATACAAGTAGGACTGGCTTCCTAACCTGGTGCCCCAAAGAGGTGCCCAAGTTAGATGGGATGGATCTATCCCCTTGGGACCTTAAATCGAGGAGGCAGGGACCAAGTCCTTGCTCATGCAAGGACACCTAGATGGTAGCTTCTGCCATGACTGAACCAGTTTATTGTGACAACCCTGGGGAGCTGCCCCAAATTGTATTTGCTGGCTGTTTCTGCTATGCCAGGCAGAGGCAGAGGGGTGGGCTAGAGAGGGAGGCTGATACACTGTCCTTCAGACTCAGCTAAATCCCTGGATGCCAGCCAAGGGCATCTCATTGTGCAGCTCTCAAGGGATGCAAAACCTTGCCCTGTACAGGGAGCTCAACTTGGCAAAAAGGAGAGAAGAAAAAGCAAATGTAACTTTTACAACATTGGCTTTGAATTAATCATCCTTGTCCTGGTTGGAAAGACTGAGAGGAAAAAAAAAGTAAAATTGGGCTGTCTGACCTTTCCATTAACTTTTTGGCCTCACTTGTCATCCTTTCCACAGCACTGATTCTCAGAGCTACTGGTGGCTCTGCAGGCACCACCTGAGGCTACTGCTGCCACAGGCACCCCTTTGATGTGAAGCCCAAAGAGGAAAGGGGAACGGTGGCTGTACCTACCACTGGGAGCTGGAAAAACAGCAGCATGAAGGCAGACCCTGTGTCCCCTGTCCTCTCCTGGCAGCTCATGCGTATCAGGGGATAGGGCTGTGCTTCCAAAGTGGCTCAGTCTGCTTGGGATGCTGGGGAGAAAAACTCACTCCCTCGGGCCCAGAGACAACAGGGGAGATGGCTCCTGGGCAATGGGATCCCTGTCCACCTCCTTTGTAGCCCAGACAGCAGCCTCACATGGCTGTGACATGTTTTTAATAAATGTTTGCATTTTTTAAGCTGCTTCTACAGAGGATCTTTCCGGTTACTGGTGTGGTGCCTGAAAGTGAGAGCTTTGGTGGGACTCAGTCAGTTAACAGGAGCAAGTGAAGTACTGAGAAACATTGGTGGCCCCCTTCTAACAGCATGAGTCCTTGCATGAGCCCAAAGGATGACCACTTTAGTGGGAAGACTAACTGCCCTGTAAAATCCTGCAGCAAACAAGAATTTTAATGCAGCCATACAGGCAGTTTTGTTGCTCAGTTGTGCTTCCTGTTAGCAATTTGATAATTGATATCTCTGGCCACTGATTTACATTGCTTTCTTCCTTAAATAATCAAGACTACAGCAAAACCCACCAAACTCCCCAGCCCAATTAGAGCTGTATTCACACACTTTACAGATTAGCATTTTTGAAATGCTCATCCTTAGCCCAGAGAATGGGGCTGCAGCATCTTCCAATTATACAGAGCAATTAGAGAAGATCATCAAGACATTCTGAGGTCTCATTAGGGAAAGTATTGGTTGTTACAGGCATCTTCACAGATTACAGCAGTGTCTAGGGCCCGCGTCACCCCCCCGCAACACACATGCTCTTTTCGAGGAGTTGGACCATGACTAGCTCCTGTTGAAACAATGGTCAATGCTCTCACAGAATAGGCTTAGATTGGCTTATTCTAAAGAAATGATTTTTTTTTTTCACACCATCAAATACCTTAAAGCAGAGAAAAACACAGAATTTATCTGTGCTTTCAGTTTCATAATTGAGTATCCTTTGGTAGGCAAGGACAATATCCAAGGCAAAATTCTTGGGTATTTCCTTATAGGAAAATATGAATGACCTGTGCCTCATAGTGGGAAATGCATATTTCCATGACAAAAGAGCTTAAATGAATAAAAATAGAATTTTTTTATAATGTTGTTCGTGTTTAAACAGCATGTAGAGTGCAGCAGCTTTTAAACTCAAAGCAGGGAATCCTGCTACAGTTCTTGTGCTTTTGCTTGGGGGAACAAGGTATTGGGGATCAGAGACAAAATAATGAACCCATAAATGGTCAAATTTTCAGATCAGTTTGGAGGCTTGAAAGGGATGCAAGTCACTTCTAAGACTCATCATGCCTTTCTGCACCAGGGTGAATTCCCCCCTGAGAATGTAAAGATCTGCAGTACCTTAGAGTGCAGTGAGGGCAGCTCAGGGCCTCAGCACAAACAGAGCAGTTATGCTGGCTGCTAGCTGAACAGAAATACATTTTTTTCCTCCAACCAATCGGCCAGTTCTGTGCTCCACAGCAGATGAAGCACTTTGTGTGTGGCAGCTGGAACAGCTGAGGAAGGTCTTGCTGGAAGTGGCAACCCACATTGAGGAGCCAAGTCCTTCGGGCAAAAGGAAACATGTACAGGAATTTGCAATGGCACAGCAGAGTCACACAACACGTACCCTGACCTGCCCAAATGTGACTCCTATCGTGCAGTCATGCAAGGTCCAACAGACTCTGACTAATGATGCTGTCGGCTGATCCTTGAGACGTTCCTCCTGCTGTCTGTCCCATGCATGGCTGGCATCCTCCGCAGGGCATGGCGTGGTTGCTCAGTCGTGCTGCCAGCAATGCAAGTAATGATGCTTTGCTGTTAAGGTTACCTAAACATCTCAAAAGCTGGGGAAGCTGCAGAGGCAGAAGGCAGAGGTGCAGCTCGGGGGGAAGAAGGGGACCATTGCGGGGTGGTTGCCAGCAGAAAGTCCTCTCACAGTCCAAGGCAGAACCTGCTGAAGGTGTCAACTTCACTCTTTTCTGCTCTTAACAGGATACCTAAAAAGCCCTTTCTTCAGTGATATCACACTGTAGTTTGTGATGTCACCTTCTGTCACCAGGGACTGCTGATGGCATCAGAAGAAGTGGTCCCAGGAGTGAGCAGAGTGTCAAACTAGTCAGTTTGTGTTAGAAGAAACCACTGGTGTTTCTACAGCTGTCTGGAATACTACATTCTCACAAACCAAACTGAAACCAAAACCAAAACCTGAACCAAAAATGTTACTCTGAGAATATTTTTGAGACTATTTCTGTTCTAGCTCAAGGTGACAGGAAAGATCACTGCTGAGAGATGTGTTCAAGAAGCTACATATTGTACACGGCAACTTAACAGAAACTGTGATGTACGAAGCTGCAGAAAAAAAATGAATATTCCCTGTTCAGGTAGAAGGTGATTCCTTATTAACTATGTCTATATGTAGATAGACAGACAGACAAACAGTTTTTTTTGTAGGATAATTCCAGAATACCTATTCAGTAGGAAGTTAATGAAGTCTGAAGGAAAGTTTAAGGTGGCATCTTTGCTTAGGAAGGCACTTTTCACAGGAATAATTACTTGTGTTTCTCTGTATTTATGTTGGTGCTTACATACCCTGCCGTTGTAGCAGGATTGGGTTGTGCAATTTGCTGCTGCTGGTTGTCATGGAGAACATTGCACAAAGCCAGACAGAGAAGAGATAAGAGCAGAGGTTTGCAGTGATATTTTGGTTCATTTTGGAATGCTGTATTTAAGTTTAGGGAGCAAAATTATGGGAAAAGCAAAACAAATTATTACTGGCAGTGCTCTTTCTTAACTTCAGAAGACAGAGGAATGGGGGAGTGACTGCAAACTGTAAACAAGCCATCCTATCTGCAGCCATGACTAGTGTGAGCGGCATTCTTTAGGAGCTCAACCTTGAATGGTCCTCGGGGATCAGGTTTCTGGCATATTGCACTCCTGATGCTGTGAGAAAATCAAGTTCAAAAATGTTGCATTAGCAGCATGTCTCGGTGTCGACATCTTCGCTTTAATCCACTCCCCTGTGGGTCACGATGTACCTTCTTGCTGGTTATTGCCAAACGTGTATTTATACAGTACCTGTAGCATGGATATATAGATCTTGTTTAAAAGCAGAGGGAAAATTTTGACTTTAATTCTACACTTCTCTGCTCCTCCATAAGGTGCTGGCTTGCCCTAAGGGCAGCGTCCCTGAGGTTATTTCCATGCATGGTGCACTAGAAACAGCAGGCATGCCTGGGTGCCAGGTGCTGGACCAGGTGCACTGAGCCCATGCCTCTCTCCTCTGGGATGCATCTGCATCTCCAGCCATGAGGGCAGGCTTCCTGGATACCTCTGGATGTCTTCCCAGGGAGCACTGGATGCATGGATATAAAGAGAGAAAAAATGAGAGGAAAATCTTGCTGGCAGAAGCACAGTTTGATGCTAAAACTGGAACATGCCACTCTATCTGTCCTCTCACCCTTGTTGGTTTCTGCCACAAAACAAGGTACCTTCTAATGAGGACAGGGGCTGAAATCTGAAGGATGGGAGACCAAAGTTTCCCAGCAATTTAAAGTCATGCTTTCCTGCACATCAGGCTTGGGGAGGAGGGCAGCAAACCTTTTTGGAAATTTAGAGCAAGAATATTCTTTAACAAAAAGTGCATATATTTCATATGAATCATCTCTTTGACTCAGCTGAGACAAAACAGAGGTATTTGTTTTCCAGACTGGTATCTTTAAAACTGTCTGCAGTTTTGGGTATTGATTCTGACTTCAGGAAGTTTTTTCTGTTCCTTC